>NC_063435.1:25155292-25455292 GCF_020379485.1 Brassica napus | reverse complement strand
TTCAACTGGTACCCGAATGGCATGCCTAGTTTTAGATCTTTATAGCCATCTTTGGAAGTATTGGCTTTGTGCCTTATCCTTTTGTATAACTCTCGTTGTCATTACTAACAGGGCGCTTAAGGACACAGATGTGGATGCTTTTGTGGAAGATGTGCTTGTTAATGGGAAACCGTGGACCTCTGGGATTCAGGAAGAGCTATCAGGTTCCTTTGTATTTGTGTGCGCTCATGGTAGCCGAGACAAGAGATGCGGTGTTTGTGGACCAGCTCTTATGGAGAAGTTTGAGCAGGAGATAGGGTCACGTGGACTTTCAGAGCAAATCTTTGTTAAGCCATGCTCTCATATCGGTGGGCACAAGTATGCTGGAAATTTGATTGTCTTCAGCCCTGATTCAGCTGGAAATGTTTCTGGCCATTGGTGAGAATATGTCAAATCTCAGCTTGTATGATTTAGAAAAAAAATTGAACTGTAATAGCTTATGTATTAGAAAGCGATATTGCTGTTATGTAGGTATGGCTATGTGACTCCTGATGACGTGCCTGCTATGCTTGATCAGCACATTGCAAAAGGAGAAATCATACAAAACCTTTCCAGGTCTGTTTCCCTGCTTCTTATTTCTAGCTTATTGCAAATATGTCTCTGTTAAAACAGCTATGCATTACCGTAGTAAACTTTGCTCTAGATGTATACCCTCGTATTTGGATCTGAACCGTTGCAAGTCTGTATCGTTTCTAACTAGTAACAAGTGTAATAATGTGATATTGCTACGTGATTGCTAGAATCACATTGGACAGCAAATGGTAACATGTAATGTGTAGTTTAGCTGAGGTTTTTGTTTGTTGAACTATGATGCTCATAACCCTTCTCTAACTCAGTTTATAAAAGTCTAGTTTGAAGAAACGTTGCTAAGAGACCTTTCAAGTGTATTCAACTATGTATGTATGTTTCCAGATAGTGACAAAGTTTACCGGAGATAAATATCTTTTTTTTCAGGGGCCAGATGAGACTAAGACCCGAGGGTGAGGAAGCTGAGAAAGTGGTTGAGCATCAAATCCCAAACGGAAACAGCGTAGTGGAACGTGATTCAGTGGAGACGAAAGGATTCACAGGAGGTTGTTGCCAAGGTACAAAGGGGGTTTCATGTTGCCAGGAGCAAACTCCAGAACCAGTCAAGAAAGAGACATCCGTGAAGCAGAAATGGTTCAGTTGGATGGAGAAAGAAGAGGTTCTCTTGGGAGCTGCCGCAGTTGGGGCCATCGCAACCATAGCAGTGGCTTACAGCATTTACAGAAGGTCAGGTTAAGAAGCCACCCTCTTACATTTTATGAAGAACTTACACAAGTATAAAACTTTGTTTTTGGTAGCTAGCTGTTAAAGAAAAGAAAAAAAGAATATGGAGGTAATGATCTTTTGAACCATGTAACCATATATCGGTTTGACAATTCAGGAATGGCATGTATATGCCTTTGAATAAATATATATGCCTCTTCCCCTGATTTTGTGTCTATTCATTTGGGATTGAATCGGTTTATTTGGTTATCTTGTGTTGGTTTCTCTGCTCTTAACTATACATTGGACATGTATTATATCAATCTTTTTCTAGTTTGATTGTAAATGGAATAACGGATAATCTAGCTGCTGACAATCTTCTTCCGCTGCTAACGGATAAATTAAATATGCCTGTTGTAGTTGTGTAAAGGAAACGAGACGAAGTGTTATTGAATGATATAAATCTTACTGCATATGTTAGTGTTCTATGAATGATGAAAAGCACCGAGTTTAGATCACAGTAACGGGAAAAAAACTTATTGTTCGTGTCCAAGTCAAAAATATTCAACTCTCAATGTTTTTGCCTTTTTGTTGTGTACATTGATTGCTATATCGGTAAGTTTTGGCGCGAATCAAACAAGTTTTAAAACAAAAAAACGCCGTTGCCGGGGATCGAACCCGGGTCACCCGCGTGACAGGCGGGAATACTTACCACTATACTACAACGACTCTGTTGTTAACTTTTGGATACTAACAAATAAAATAGCAAATATTTAGGATCGTCTTCTCCAAAAACCGCAAACCCTTACCGGAAGTTGTCCCTTGTTCGATAATTTGCCAGTTCTCCTTGTGCTAGTAGCTTCACTGGCAGAAGGCCAAATGTTCGCGACGAGGAATCTCTCGAGAACTTGTAAACGATCTTTATCGTCTCTCCTTCACTCCGATTCCTCCAGGTAACTTCAGACTCCAAAACCCTAAACCCATTTTCCACCTCTGAATCCTACTTTCCCTATGATACTTCAGATTTCTCAGAATACCCATCTCCCAGATTCGTATATAAACCCCGAAAGTTTATATCTTTCATACCCAAATGATTGGTTTTGCTATTATCATCTTGCTTATGAATTTTTGGATTTCGTTATGAAGGAACCTCGTTTTATCATCGAATCATGTTACAAGCAATGTGATGCTTCACCCTTGTATCTCCAGTGATTGCAATTCCAATTCATTTCAATCATTGACGCATCAAGTCTTTAAAAGTTGGTCACGAGCTATGTCTACATCGAGAGGAAGGAGCATGAGGAGTAAAGTTGAGAGCAGAATGCGTAAGGAGTCTGGCAAGACTTTAAGAGAGATCAGGAGAGCCAAAAAGCTGAAGAAGAAACTCATGACTGATGAAGAAAGACTCATCTACAACCTCAAAAGGGTATTCACAATTTGTTCAAGATCAAGACTTTATGTCCGATTCGTAGTTTGAGTGTTGTTGTATATGATGCAGGCCAAGAAGAAAGTTGCGCTTCTCTTACAAAAGCTCAAGAAGTACGATCTCCCCGAGCTGCCATCGCCTGTGCATGACCCCGAGCTATTCACGCCTGAGCAGATCCAAGCGTTTAAGAAAATCGGTTTCAAGAACAAGAACTATGTTCCCGTTGGTGTCCGTGGAGTCTTTGGAGGAGTGGTTCAGAACATGCATATGCACTGGAAGTTTCATGAGACGGTGCAGGTTTGCTGCGATAACTTTCCAAAGGAGAAGATTAAAGAGATGGCGACCATGATAGCGAGGCTGAGCGGTGGGGTGGTCATTAACATACATAATGTGAAGACTATTATTATGTTCCGTGGTAGAAACTACCGGCAGCCTAAGAACCTGATTCCTGTTAACACCCTCACAAAACGGAAGGTAATGCAGTATAAAACTTACGCTTTTGTGGTTATAGTTTTCGGTTTATTTGGTTCGGATATTATCCGGTTTAGATTTATTCAGTTCGTCCACAATCCCACCGAAGTGGACGGAAATTAATCGGTTTGGTTTTTGGTTGATTTCGGTTATTTCCGTAAATAACAGACTTTTTTTTTTGGTTTCCTGTTAGAATTTGGTATAATTTTCTAAAAGAATCTGATATTTCCAGTTAAATTCGGTTATTTCAGTTAGACTTGATTAGTTTGGTTTGGTTTATTTTGGTTATTTTCGGTTAGTTTTTTATATTTTTAGAAAAAAATCGAAAACCGAACCCTACTGAATTAAACCGAACTCAAAAGGGTAACCATACCGAAAACCAAAAATTTTGGTTCGGTTAGGCTCGTCCGGTTCGGACAGAACCGCAGGCCTAATAGGAACTAGACTATCCCGGTTTAGATATTGTTACTTAACGGCATGCTCAAAGCCCAAATCTTCTGTTCAGACAATCTTTATGTTTAGGATTAATGAATCATTGAAGTGTGGCTTGCTCTAGTAACTGTTTGATAGGGGTATGATATGAGCAAGTATCTATGTTTTGCAGGCTTTATTTAAAGCGAGATTTGAGCAAGCACTTGAATCACAGAAGCTGAACATCAAGAAAACAGAACAGCAGCTAAGGAGAATGGGTGTTAACCCCGAAGATCCGGTTGCCATGGCTAGCATCCAGAGAGTGGCCTCAACGTTCTTCAATGCAATCGACAAGAAAGAGGGAAGTCCATATGTCTTCCATGGAGATAAGCAATCAGAAAGAGGAGCTAGTGTTGTAAATACAGAAGGATCAGAACCGGCTGATGAAGAAGATAGTGACCAGGAGGAGTTGGATAGATTCATAGCTGAGATAGAAGAGGCGGCAGATAAGGAGTGGGAGGAAGAGGAAGCTGCGGAGCAAGAGGAAACTGGTAGAATACGGTATTGGAACAGAGAGGAGTTTGCAGGAAGAAGCAGAGACTCAAGTCAAGGCTTTAGAAGAAATGAAAGGGATACACGTAGCCAGAGGAGATCGAACCATAGTGATGATGAGGATGATGATGACAGTGATCAATTCGAGAGTGAGGATGATGATGAAATTCCAAGGAGGTTTGAGAGGCCAAGATCAAATACAAGAAGGGAGGGAAATGATTTTGTTAGAAGAAGTTCTGATCCTCGTTCTCGAGTGAGGAGTGATGAAGATGTGCTGAGTGATCTTGATAACACAATGTGGGATTCAGGAGATGAGGAAGATGCACCGGCTAATTATATTTCGAGCAGCGATGAGGATGAAGATGAAAACAGGGGAGTATCAGCGTCTAAACAACCAAGATTCAGTAATAATAATAGTTCAAGAGAGGGTACTATCAATAATTCGAAGACAAAGAGTGGAAAACAAAGGGATGAGGATTGGGATAGTGATTAGAAATGAAGAACATGAGATCACTTAGCTTCTGATCTTCTTGATTTGCCATCATTGGTTTTTTGTTATTAAATGAACTAGAAGATGTTAAACTCTGGTCTGAGTATTGAAAGTTGATATTTCTGGTCTGAATAAGAATGAAGTAACCACTGATGTAATGTTATATAAGCAAATAGTTCAATGGATCCTGAAATATCTATGCTACCAAATCAGCCTTAGGCAGCAACATTTTAGTCATTTACCAAATAACTAATGGTACCACCTATATATTAAAAGATGAGCATTAGCAATTAATCTTAAATTATGTTGACATTGTACTGAAAGATTTAAGGGAGAATTGGAAAAATGAGACACTTTGAACTTTTGTTTGTCACAATAAGACTTCTCATACTTTTGATAATTTTGGACATGTTTTACCCTTCTTTAATGAGAAAAATAGTAAATTAAATTTTAAAAATGTAAAAAAATATGAAAACCGTTGGAAACATAAGTATGACAATATATATGTTTAAACTTTTTAAAAAAAAAATGGAATCATATTTTATTTTATCTTCTAGCTACAATTAGAAAACTCATTCTGGTAATCTACCTAGTTTATATATCCGATTTTATGTTTTAAACATAGATATATCAAGGGTATATACCGTAAACTAACATTTCTTGTATATTCTAACTTAGATAGAATCAGTTACGTTATAATCAAGAAAGATATCTTCGGTCTACCTACAGTTTGATAACGATATATAGCCACAACTCAATGATATAAGTTGGTTATATTACGTGACATAACTTGTCCTACCTTTTACCTTATATGACGCCTACAGGAAGAATACATTTCTCACCTACTATACGGTATTCTGCTTAGGTAGTGTATATATTATAGGCAAATCGTGAAAATATGGAAACTTCCATATTTGGTTAAAAAAGTTTCATAAATCTAAACTAAATCTACCATAAATCTCTCAAAATATATTTGAAAATATTTTCTCCACATTCTACAATGCAATGCGAAAGGTGATTGTTGTTGATGGAACTTTTCTGAAAAATAAATACAAAGGAGTTCTACTTGTTGCTACTGCTGTAGATGGTAACTCTAATTTGTATTCGATTGCATTTGGGTTGTTGATTCAGAGAATGAATGATTCATGTGGGTGGTTCTTCAGACAGTTGAAAGGGGTTATTGCTGATTGTCAAGACCTAGCTTTTGTCTCAGATAGAAATGCGTCTATTTATAAGGTGCTAAACTTTGTATGATGCTAGACCTATTGGGTGTTAAGGGCATGGCCTCTCTGTCTGCAGAGCATGGTTCAAAAATATGATCTCGGTGAAGTCGATTTTTCCTTGCTGATATAACTACTATCTCACTTCCACCTACCACAAACCTACCTTGTACAGCAAGAAACACTTTTTACTAAAGAGTTCATTATCCAGGTGGGCATGTGATGAAGAAACATTCAAGCAGTGGACTTCCCGTAGACCTTACAAAGTAACATGAAAGTGAGTGATGGTGACAATGCAGAGCTACATGAGACTGAAATGGCCATGTAGAAGTGGATGCACTCCAAAAACAGTGCGCTTCTACCCTTCCACATCAGCAACCAGCATCCTCTTTGTTGCGAGAATCAAGAAAATGGCACCAAAGGAAAAGGTGTTGTGATGCCACTGTTTTCTATTAATCTATTACAATCTCACTTTAAAATTTTTTGATCTCAATTCAAAGTTCTTGACTGAAGAATAGAAAGTAGTTTGCTTAGAACAATTAAGTTTTATAATTTGCCAAATCCCAATTCATGAACTGCAGCCGATTTGTGTCCACTAGAACTTGCCACTTTTCAAATGTCAAATTCTTATGTACTATGATATTGTTTGTAGCGAGATGCTGGTATGTATTCCAATAAAAACATATTACAATATTGTTGCAAGAAAAAATGAAAGATGCAAAGAATGAATAATTGACAATGGCATCAGCTCCTTTATCTACAGAATAAAATAGTAACAAAATCCATCACAAGCTTGCCTAGTAGACTTCCACATTCCTCTGCTCACTCCTCTTTAATTGCTTCTTGTACTCCAACCAATCGATCCCTGTTTAAAATCCCCCAACCATCTTTGGCAGCAAGTGATATCATGATCTCATCGATACCCTTCTCCATACCCTTGAGACCACACATGTAAACAAAGGTGTTGTCTTTTTTTTTCCAGCAACTCCCACAACTCTTCTGCATACTCTGCCATTCTTGTCTGAATGTACATTTTCTCTCCCTTCTCGTTCGTTTGTTCTCTGCTCACCGCAAAGTCCACCACAAGCTTACTGTGACTAGGATCAAACTCCTGTCATTATTATCCACATAGGTCAACCCACCTCTTCGTACAAGAGGAGATTAGTTTACCGTGACTAGGATTACCTCCGTGTAGAGTAGTGAGCTGTTTGTGGATACATCCAAGAAGAGCCATGCCAAACTGTTGAATTACATATATAGCCAGTCAATGTCAAATGGTGACCGTCCAAAGAAACACGTAGAGGAAGAAGAAGACTGTCCCACGAAACCGTAGACGAAGAACAAATCTTCAGTTCCCTAATTCGTGTCTGACAAGGAAAAGGAGGAACATGAAAACGAGATTAGAGCAAAAATCAAATTAACACATACCGTTTGTGAGAAATCGTAGGATTTGATGAAACTAATGAGGAAACAAAGAACTGAGCCGACGACGACGAGCAAACGAGGACGACGAAACAGAGAGTACAGAAGAAGAAACAGAGAATAAGAAATAGAGAAGAAGAAACATAGAACATAGACTATGGGTTTTAGCCGATGAAGGAGGTGAAATCGTCATTGAAGAAAGGAAAGGAGATCGGCGGAGAAGATGATAGATGGTAATTAGGTTTAGTGATGTGTATTTACCTTTTATCTATTTTACCTTTTTTAACTTTATAAAAATCTAATTAAAATATCTAAATTTAATAAATAAAATTTAATTTAGATTAATTTGGGGGTATAAGGGTATTTACAAAAATTAAAGTCCTAATGAGACAAAAAATGTAGATAAAGTTTTAGAGTGACAAATCCAAGTTGAAAGTGTCTCTTTTTTCCAATTTTCCCAAGATTTAATATATCTATATAACATTCTATAACAACAATGCATTAGTTAAAAATAACACAGAACAACTAAACACATAATTCATGCATTGCGTGGGCAACAATTTATTGTTGATATGTTTGAAATGACTTCGAAGGAGGGTTTTTACTTTATTTGACGTTCGTTTATTGTTCTTCTGCATAAACTGTAATATCCATGGAAAGAGAAGAAGATTCCTGAAGAGGCAAGGAAGGAATTTGCAAAACAGGTCTTGGAGGGACTTCAAGAGCCTCCACATTTCCTTCCATCATTTCTACTACTTTGTTCATTGGTGGACGATTTGATGGGGAAGACTGAATACACCACAAACCTACTAGTGTCATCTTCTTTGCTATATCTTCTTCTTCGATACTGATTCCGTTCTCAACCAGCTTTCCACTAATTCCATTCTCAAGATCCTTGTATATCCATTCAGGAAAGTACATTGAGCTTGTGTTTGATGAAGAATTCTGATCAGCTCTTTCTTTGTTTCTTGCCCCAATCATTTCGAGGACCAGCATTCCGTAGCTATATACATCAGACTTGTTGGATACTCTACCATACATTCTCGAAAGAAATTCTGGTGCAATGTATCCTATCGTTCCTCTTGCATCTAGTACTGACGAGAAGTTTTCTTTGTTCTCGCAGAGCTTAGCAAGGCCAAAGTCTGAAACTTTCGGGCAGAAATTATCATCTAGTAGTACATTTTGTGGTTTTATGTCGAAGTGTACAATCCTTGCCTTGCAGCCATGGTGCAAGTACTATATACCTCGAGCAATTCCTAAAGCAATATTGTATAGTTTCGTCCAGTCCGCAGTGATTGAGGTTTTCCCCGAGATGAACCTGTCGAGAGATCCGTTTTCTAGAAATTCATACAAAACTGCTCTCTTGGAACGTTCAGCGCAGAAGCCAAGCAGGTTAACTATGTTAACATGAGAAGTTTTGCTCATGCTGGCAACTTCATTCATGAAATCTTCACCATTAGCCTTTGAGTCTTTCAAGAGCTTCACAGCAACACTACGTCCATCACTGAGAGTTCCTTTATAAACAGTTCCGAATCCACCTTTTCCGACCACTTCCACAAATGAATTTGTAATTTTCTTTAATTGCGCATAGCTATAGCGTTTTAGTGGAATAAGGGCGTCAAGATTTTGTTGTCTACTACCATCCAACTTCCTTTTTCTCCAGAGAATGAAAAATAACAAACCTCCGGCAACCACCAATCCAACCAACATAGAAGTAATCCCGATTCCTAGAGACAAAAACACAACATGCATGGTTATCAAACTAAAATGTCTCGTCTCCTTATGGTGTATAATAATCCAATAAAGTTGGTTGACAGAAAAAAAGAAAAGCTGCAATCACCTATTTTGGCTTTGTAAGAAAAACTGCGATCGCCTACATCAATGAAAATGAATCAAGAAAAAAATAACGGTTAGAACTAAAAACTCAAATTCAATGGACTTTCTATAAGTGGTTAACAGAAACTAAATGGACATTCTCTAAAGATCCAAATTTCAAGTACGTGAACGAGAGTTTGATGAAGGGAAGCTAACTTGATAAGAATAAGTCAGCTTCAGCTATGTGGTGAAGGGATGATGAAGGTTGTTTTCACTTTTCACTCGGACGGATTTTGCCGACAAGACGGATTGCTAAGCAATAGACGATAATAGAAATGTTGTGCTAGCTGGTATACGTTCGGGCAACAATTCTTATATGCGGAAAGCAGCATATACTTGCCTATCAGCTACACAATCGCAACTTGATCTTTGGCACAAATGAATGGGGCATATAAATGTCAATAGATTACTGAGGATTGTCAAAGTCAATGTAGACCGATGAATTCCCAAACTTAAAGAAGATATGGGATCTGTATGCAAAGCTTGCTGTCAGGGAAAAATAAATCCATTGACCAAACCATTATATTCCTCTCGTTTTTCTTAGGTTGGTAAGCATGATAGGTCTTAATATATCCATCCTAAGACTATTGATGCATATAGTTCAGTTGTATAGCATATTTGTAAATATGATTGTTTAGGTTAGCAAATTTGTTCTATATTCAGTCTCTCGCAGTCTCTCGGTGTTCTGCTTCGTCTTCTGTTGTCCTTAGTTCTCGTATTGTCTTTTTCTGTACTTCTTCTTCTGTTTCCTCCTTGTAATAAGTTGTTCAACAACAACACTGTAATCTCTTCTCAGAAAATGGTAAGCTTAACATTTTACCAAAAAAAAAAAAAACTAAATGAATGAGAAAGAATGAAAAAAAAAAAACAATTCCTTGTAAATGGTAAGAAAAATAGGAATAATAAAGAATGCATTATTTCCTTTTGTTCTTTGGTCACTAGTTAAATCTTTAATCTTCTACCATTAAGTTACATTTTAAATTACTTTCCTATTATATGTTCGGGTAATATAAATTTTCGAACAAGGTTCAAGTTGGATTTTTCCAGATTCGGGTAAGTTTGTATGAACCTAAAAATATCTAAATAACCAATATGTTTTAAGAATATCACTAAACAATTTATAAAAAAAAAGTAAAAACCAAACCCGCACGGATGTGGTCCGTGCGGGTCAAACTCTAGTAAACATTTAAAAATGAATATCATACAATTTTGATTTTTTTTTTAAAGTTTTGTAAAGAAACAACAAATGTCAAATTTTGATTGCTGAAGTGATTTGTGACCATTACGAACCTGATCGGCAACCACCGTTCACGGTGAAGGCATCGCCGTAATATCCATCGCCGCAAGTGCACCGATGACCGAACTGTCCTCCGGGGAGCGTGACTTCCGTACGGACCGCGTTTTCGGAGCAAGTCGCGTTACTGCAACCGTCTTTAAGCCACCAGTCAAGGATGAGTCGTTCAGATGACAACTCCGAGTTGTTCATCCCCGACGCAGATACCGAAGAAAGCCAATACTTACACCCACTCCGGTTAACATCTCCAGTACTCATTACATCAGCCGTTTTCTCTACTGCTCCGTCGAGACATCTCACGGCAGAGGTACATCTGTCGAAATTCACAGTTCTTTGCAAGAATCTGGGGCTAATTGAACAGCTAATCGACGATTCGTTGCAACTGTGGAGGAGAATCATGTTCTGGAAATTCGAAGGTGCGAAATTATCTTGGAAGAGCTCTTTGAGTTTGCTAATCTCACGTGTGCACAACGCCGGGATTTCCACACTGATTTGTTCGCTCCTCACTTCGTCTACAGCAAATTCTCCGATTTCTGCAAAGCCATTCTTCGAGCAGTTAAATCGGATCGGATAACCGTCCGAGAAACCGAATGGGTAACGAAGCAACCCGAGTTGGCAGTTTATCGAGCCTGTGGATACTGTAGCGACGGCAAGAGTGAAGAAAACGAAGACGAGAAACAGAGTGTTTGGCTGGCAAGTTTCTCCCATCTGTAAAAGGAAGATTGTTTCGCAAAGATATTAATGAATCGAATGATTATCCCCTGATAGTTGGTCCAATCATACCCGTTCCTTCCTTCCTTGAAACATAAGAGCATATACTCTGAGCCACATAAGTCATACTCATACACCATATCTGCTCTATTAGAATGACTTATAGCTTATGAGCTGGCTGGATATTTTGACTTTATTATGTAGTTATTTTGACTTTATTATGTAGATTGAGGATATTTTTGGAAGTTTTCTCGACAATCATACGAACAAACTATGCTTTATTTAAAAGAGACTAATAATAATACAAGAAAACTATACAGTCTGATTGGAAACTAGGGCTGTTCAATATGGTAAAACCGAACCGTATCGAACCGAACCGAGCCGAAATAGACAATATGGTTTGGTTTTAGTATATACCTTATAAACCGAATGGATGTAATTTTATAAAAAACCGTAGGATTTAGATATAGTTTGGTATATAACCGATTAAACCGAATAAACCGAACAAAACCAATTAAAAGTAGAAACATGTAAATATGTATATGTTTTATAACAATACATGAAAATCTATTTGTTACATAAGTTAAATTTGTGTTAATAACTATTACCATAAATTTTATAGTAATAAAAAACCTTAATTTGTAAAATACTTGAACTATAACTAAATAACAATACATCACAATTCAGACATTTTATTTTCTAAGTTTTTTTTTGATCTTTTTGCTTTATTTTAATCTTCACTAAATTAATACGAAGATTATAAATTTGATGGACAATAATTAATGGAAAATTTTCAATTGAAAAAGCATGACTTAATGAACACTAAATATGGAAGAGTGGAAAAACTTTTCTTTTATGTTTTTGTTTTGTTTCATATTTTTATTTTCAAAATTTCAAGCTTTGATTTTAGTTATAGATTTGATTATTTTATTTGATGGTAGAAGCATTTTTACTTTTTTTTGTTCATTTATTTGAACATGTAATATATTTTTAATAAATGACGGTGTTGACAATATAACCCTAAAATTCATATAATATGATCTCAAACAAAATAATTATGTTTTTTGGTATAAAACCGAATAAACCAAAACCGACGGTATATAAACCGAACCGAAGTAAATATGGATTTAAAATTGTAGTTATATTTTACTAACCAAAATACTAAAAACCAAAAAAACCGAACCGAAACCAAACCGATATCCGGATTGAACACCCCTATTGGAAACACTTTAGAGTAAATAAGATGAAAAACAAATAGATTAAAAGAAAGGAAAAAAATAAATGGAAACTAGAGTAAACCAGAGTAAATTAAATATACTTATTTATATCATTTACTCCAAGTTCAGAAAGATTTATATAGAGAGACACTTTATGAGTTATCTTTGCACTAAAAGACACAATATTGTTTTGATACACTTTACCGTGACAACTGTTTTATTGAAGACAAAAATAACCTTGCTTTTTACTAAAGAGAAGAATGAGTTTTTAAGGAGACAACTGTTATAAAACTTAGTTGGTGTTTGGTTGTATTTAATAATAAAATTATGAATCAGAAAGTAGGTATATGGGTTTATGTGAATGGTTTGTGGGCGTGAAATCAATTTAAAGACATAACATCTAACAAGAAATATTTATGTTGGGAGATACAACTTAAGTTTGCAATATCACTAAGAGACACATTGCCTATATGTATCACACTTTTTCATGTTAGATTTACCAACATAACTTCCAACTAAGAGAGGCAAAGAGAGAGAGAGAGTTTGTCTCGTTGGTTTATTTGCTAAGATTCCATACGGTTATCTCTAGTTACAAATTGTAACAAAACATGATTTCACACTAGTTAAGGGGTTTATTGGTCAATTTAACATATTAAAGTTCTCTCTTGATCCAATGTGTTTTTGTGGGTAACTGAAAACATGAAATGTGTTTTCTAGTGTAATTTTTTTTTCCAACTTCAGCTACAAATAATAGTGTGTTTGGATAGTCATATTAGAGTAAAATATCAGAGTGAAAAATGATTTTGGCTGAGTTGTGCCAGCTTAATGCTAATCAAGATAAAAGTACACAAGTTGATGGAGAGTAATTTCTTGTCTTTTTCTGGATTTACAGAGTATCGTGCTTGTAACATTCAATAAACCATGTTAAATTGGCGGATGGAGAAATGAAGATAATATGATATTTTACACTATTACTGGTGTTTAATCACTTTATTACTCTTTTACTTAGTTTAGTTATAATCTAATCGGTTATTCCATTATCATGTACCCAGTGAACTCTATTTTATTTGTTAAAGTGATAATACTACACAGGTGGAATAATACAAATATAAGCCCAGTGGACTGTATGGGCCCATATTAAAGCATCCTCTAGTCTTTATGGTCCACTTTGTGCGGTTGTGTACACGATATGACTTAGTTAGGAGCTAGTATCAGCCTATCAGGTGTGGGCGTGAGTAGAGAGTAACGTCATCGACCTTCTTCTTCTTCTTCTTCTTATAATTTCACGGTTTATCAGCTTTCTGGCTTTGCTTGAAAAGATCGGTCACGTGAAAAAGAGAAAGAGATCGTCCGTATCTGTCGCTGATTGGAGGATTCGTCTTCCTTGTCTGATCCTCTCTCCGTACTGCCACAATCTGTAACCTATCCGATACGATCGAGATAATGGATTTAGCATCCCGTTATAAGGTGATTTCGAATCCTTAGTGTGTTTTTTTTAATCACCACATTGGCTTCTCCTGGTTCTGTGATTTCTAATTACGGTAGATTTTAGAGGATTCTGTTTTGATTTGGTTAGTGTGTATACTAAACCAGTTTAATGTCATCATAAAAACATTAGGATCCGGTTTATTATTAACTCCAATAGAGTGTGTACTAATCATGAAGGCTGCAGAGTTCTAACTATCCCTCTGAAACATTGTTGATGTTTTGGTTTATTGCACAAGAACTAAGACATACACTTTTATCTAAAAAGTATCACTAAAAATATAAACAAAAACTAATTCAACCAATCATCAAAAGAACTATAAAACATAATTGGTCACACAGTTTTCAATGACACTAAAATTAATATAAAATATCAAAACATCATGTATTTTGAAACATCAGAAACTCTTCAAAACATCATCTATTTTGAAACAGAGTATATATTATCTTTGTATCTCTTCACAGGAATTTTGCTTTTAGTGCTTATGGTTGTTCTTAACTTGGTTCTGAGCTCTTCTTGTACAGGGAGTTGTTGGTTTGGTTTTCGGAGACAATCCATCTTCTAATGAAGACAGGTACATGTTGTTTTCTCTTTAAATTACTACCAGTAATTGTTGAGAATTTAATTTAAATGCGCATTCGATTTTTATTAAGGTGATTTATTTTCTGTAGTTACATTCAGCGCTTGCTGGATCGCATAAGTAATGGTACATTGCCTGACGATAGGAGAAGTGCTATAGTAGAACTTCAGTCTGTTGTTGCTGAAAGTAATGCTGCTCAACTTGCTTTCGGTGCATCCGGTAAGTCTCTTTTTTTTCTTTTTTTTTTCTGTATTGCGTCTGACTGAATGTGAGATCAAATTCAGAACTGCAGTTTGCAATTTTACATGCTGTGATTTCAGGGTTTCCTGTGGTAGTGGGCATCCTGAAGGACCAACGGGATGATGTTGAAATGGTGCGTTATCTTCCTTTTCTGTATGTCTTTTTGTTTCTTACTTAGCTTCCGCAGATTGCTGTTTTGCCCTCTTTCCCTCACTTTATGGGATATGTAGCAACATTTGTTGAAGCAAACTAAATATTTTTTTTTGGGAGACTAGAATTTTAACGCTACTTTTGTAGTCTTTGGAAACAGACGGATAGTTTAGAACCAAATCAATATTAAAGGAGGTGGACACATGGAAATGTTGATTTCTTCCATTATGCATTTTGGTCTAGCATGACAGTCTTTACTATAACATTTGCAGTTGTAAAAGTCTTGTTGTTTTACCGTGATATTACTCAGAGTTTGTTATTGAGTTTCTTGTTGATCTGACTGTGTTGTGCACTTGTGCTATGTTTTAACTTATTGTATTGTTTTCTGTCCAGGTTCGAGGCGCCTTAGAAACTCTTCTTGGCGCTCTAACGCCAATCGATCATGCAAGGGCACAGAAGACTGAAGTCCATGCGGCTCTTATGAATTCCGATTTGCTCTCCCGTGAAGCTGAAAATATCACTCTTCTTTTAAGTTTGCTGGTTAGAGTTTATTATATATTTTCGAAACTGTCTTGTCAAATTTTTGTGCGTGCATCATATCATATTGTTTGTTTTCCTTGTGGTATGGCAGGAGGAAGAAGATTTTTATGTTCGATATTTCACTCTCCAGATTTTGACAGCTCTTCTTATGAACTCTCAAAATAGGTATATATTCTTACAGAGTATTAATGCTGTGCCATCTTTCTATCTTTTCTGTAGAGTCTTTTGTTGATGGTCTCTTCAGATTGCAGGAAGCTATTTTGACTACTCCTCGCGGCATAACTCGGCTCATGGATATGCTGATGGATAGGGAGGTAACAGTTAACTATATCTTGGATATTCTTAACGTTGCTATTGGTTTGTTTAAGAGTCTGGTCTCTTTAGCCTTCAGTTAACCTCAAATAATTATTAGTCTGGGAAGGGATGAATATTATGTTTCATAAACTTTATTTATTGGTGTTTGGCTTACAGGTAATCCGGAACGAGGCTTTGTTGCTTCTTACGCACTTGACGCGTGAAGCAGAGGTGCGATAACCTGCTTATATCTGTAACTCTTCGTTTTCTTCTGCCTTTCTTTAGCTGAAGTAGCCATTGAATCTGATCGATCTCGCTTAATGATTAACTACTTGTAGGAGATCCAAAAAATTGTTGTCTTTGAAGGTGCATTTGAAAAGATTTTTAGCATCATCAAGGAGGAAGGAGGGTCAGATGGCGATGTGGTTGTGCAGGTGACCAGTAGCTCTTTTTTTTTTTAAATATATTATAGCACTAAGAATTGGACATTTGAGAAGGAAAAGTGATATTGTTTTGTTCTTTAATTTAGAACTACAAAATTATTGGCATTTACACGTCCAAATGTTGTCTTCCTGCAATTTTTGCAAGCACTTCCTTGTCCATGCATTTGCACTAATAGTGTTCGTTCTTTACAGGACTGTCTGGAGTTGTTGAAAAATCTTCTTCGCAACAGTTCATCAAACCAGGTATCAAAGCTTTGTATATGTTCTGTATTTTTCTGATTCATCTGCACAAATGCTGATATTCGAAATTGTACAGATACTACTAAGGGAGACCATGGGTTTTGAACCAATCATTTCAGTTCTAAAACTGCGAGGGATTACATATAAGTTCACCCAGCAGAAGGTTAGATCATCGAGTGCTTCTCTCATTTTGGATTGATTCTACCAGCTAGTGCGAGTTTGTTAATATTTTTCCGTCTCAATGAACAAAATCCTAGTAGACTGTTAATCTGCTTTGTGCACTGGAGACAATCAATATGCTGATCATGGGAGGTGCAGTCACGGACCCTGGAAAAGAATCAAACAAACTGGCAAATAGAACGGTTTTTGTTCAGGTTTGTGTTACGATGTAAAAAATGTTGTGGCTCCCCATTGTTGACATATGTTTCTTATTATATCATATTTGGTCTAATCAACAGAAAAAACTACTAGACCACCTCCTTATGTTGGGTGTTGAAAGCCAATGGTCGCCTGTTGCTGTTCGGTGCATGGTAAGCAAATCTCCTTTGTTATCATTCAAATTTCTTTTCTGATTTGTGCAACTGACAACAATTTCGAAAATTCAATTTAACTTCTTCTTTTGTTGAACCTTGTTTCTAAGTTGACCATGGAACTGGTGTGTTTATGGGTTTTTATCTAGAGATTGTTAATGTATCATCTAGACCCAGTAAGCTTAAGTATCTAATGGGTCTTCTATTTTTTGATTCTTTGCTACTAGACATTTAAATGCATTGGAGATCTGGTTGATGGACATCCCAAGAACCGTGATATCCTTGCTAGCAAAGTTCTTGGTGAAGATCGGCAAGCAGAACCTGCACTCAATTCTATCCTCCGGATCATTTTACAGACATCTAGTATTCAAGAGTTTGTTGCTGCTGATTATGTCTTCAAGACCTTCTGTGAGGTTTGGAACTTTTGTGTTATATGTTATTATTTGATAGTGTAATGTGAGCTTGCAGCTTATTGTTACATTCTCTAAACGTTTTCAGAAAAATCGGGAGGGTCAAGCAATGCTAGCTTCAACTTTAATACCCCAACCACATCCCACCACCCGAGATCCTCTAGAAGATGATGTTAACATGTCTTTTGGAAGGTGTTATCCTCTTTTCCTTTCTCCAGCAGCTTTCACCGGTTCATTATCATTGCTCTTTTGACCTAATGCTCTTGTATCAAATCTTACTGGAATTTTATATTTGTGTCAGTATGTTATTGCGAGGCATTTTCCCTGGTGAAACTGATGGGGATCTTGAGGTAAAATATTTGTGTCTCTGTTGAATGTTAATTTGTTACGTCTTCCAGAACTAATCTATTGATTTCAAACAGACATGTTGCAGAGCTGCGAGCATTCTTTCTCATGTTTTGAAAGACAACATTCAGTGCAAGGAAAAGGTAATTGACTTCAATGTAACCACACCTTTATACCTTAGGTTCTGCATTGCCTGACTGTTTCAGAAACTCAACAGGCTTTGAAAATAGTACTTGAGTCACCTGTGCCGTCCATGGGAACTCCAGAGCCTCTCTTTCAAAGGATCGTCAGATACCTAGCAGTTGCCTCTTCCATGAAAAGCCAAGATAAATCAAAATCATATATTCAACAGATCATCTTAAAACTGCTTGTCACATGGACCGTTGATTGCCCAGCTGCAGTTCAGTGCTTTCTAGATTCACGCCACCACCTAACGTACCTGCTCGATCTGGTATCAAACCCAGCTGCAACAGTTTGCATAAGAGGCTTGGCGTCTATCCTACTGGGAGAATGCGTCATCTACAACAAATCAAGCGAGAATGGTAAAGATGCTTTTGCTGTAGTTGATGCTGTGAGCCAGAAGATGGGGCTCACATCATACTTCTCGAAGTTCGAAGAGATGCAGAGCAGCCTCATCTTCTCTTCTTCCTCCGAGAGACCTCGAGAGGATCATGAACCGTTGACGAGAACAGCCACGCCTAGTGAAGCCGAGATCGAGGATGTTGACGTGGCAGGTGCGATGGATAAGGGGAACGAGGATCACCCGATGCTCATATCGTTGTTTGATCCTAGCTTCACAGGCTTAGTGAAGAGCCTTGAAGGTAGCATTAGAGAGAGAATCGTGGACGTGTATAGTCGGCCAAAAAGTGAGGTGGCTGTAGTACCGGCGGATTTGGAGCAGAGGAGCGGAGAGAATGAGAAAGACTACATCAACCGCGTGAAAGCTTTTATAGAGAAACAGTGCTCGGAGATTCAGGTACATGCTTCTTGCTCAACTCGTCTATGCTTTTAATTGTTTTATTGCAAAAATTATTTTGATGAATTATCAAAATTAAATATACAAAACAACAAATTTATTGATTTGTACTTACATCATTACTTTAATTTAACAGATTTAAACTAATTTATTTTTATTTAAATCGATTTAGAATGGTTTAAACCGATTTGAATCATATAAATCAGATTTTAAGAAAATTGTTTTGTCTAAGACAGATTTGCCGCCTTAAACCGACTTTTAGAACCATGATTACTACGAACTATGTCTTATGTTCTTAGTGAGAAGTGAACTGAAACAAATATTCATACAATTAGTCTCCAAATTTATGTGATATGTATGAATATGATTATGTGAAGGTTATAACCGAAACAAAATAAATCTCAACATCAGTTGTGCCTTAAAGAGCTTATTGTCGACCTCTGTGTACTTTTCCAGAACCTTCTTGCTCGGAACGCTGCTTTGGCAGAAGACGTAGCGAGCTCTGGCAGGAACGAGCAATCTCAAGGATCAGAGCAAAGAGCAAGTACAGTAATGGAGAAGGTTCATATAGATAGCATCAAGCGAGAACTCCAAGAAACATCTCAACGCTTAGAGACAATCAAATCAGAAAAAGCCAAGATGGAGTCTGAGGCATCAGAATACAAGAACGTTGCCGCGAAACTTGAATCAGACCTGAAGGGCCTGTCGGACGCATACAACAATCTGGAACAAGCGAACTACCATCTCGAGAAAGAGGTGAGATCCTTGAAAGGAGGAGAAGATCCTATGGAGTATCCTGATGTAGAAGCGATTAAGGAAGAAGTGAGAAAGGAAGCTCAGAAAGAGAGCGAAGACGAGTTGAACGACTTGTTAGTGTGTTTGGGACAAGAGGAGAGCAAAGTGGAGAAGCTAACGGCGAAGCTGGTAGAGTTAGGAGTTGATGTTGATAAGCTTTTGGAGGATATTGGGGACGAGTTGCAAGCTCAAGGGGAATGTGAAGATGATGATGATGATGACCACTAAACAAAGTTGTAGAGATCAAATCTTCTCAGTCACTCTAAGTAATTTATCATCTACTTTCCAACATGTTATATTGTTTTCTTGATTTCTCAGAAGCTTTTTTACTTCAAGATATAGACAAGATGAATGAATGAATGAAAGAAGAATCAGATTTGGTTTCTCACTCTTATTCTTCATAGTCATCTTTGATCATTTTACCAGTATTTTCAGATAACGGGGGAATTGATTCAAGGTGCAATGCAGAAGGGTTCAGATGAAGCTTTACCCTCCAAATCTAGAGTAAAACAAACAAGCATTTTGATTGAAAAGTTTGCATTAATTGTTATTGTGCGTGTATTTTGAGAAATTGCAAACAAAAATAGCAGTTAGTTTTCTGAAGTGAAGGTCAAAATCAACAACACACAAGGAGGGAGGATCAGTCACGTATCAAAAGCCTCAAGTCGTAAGAATCCTCTTCTTGTTGGAATCTTGTGTGAGCTTTCTGAAGGATTTTGAGAACCTTAGACAATGATCCATTGCTTCGACTCTCGTCGCTCTTCTTCTCTGCGTGAGAGTAAAATTCTTCTTCCGAATCATTATTCGTCATCTGGTATCTGAAATAAATGTACTGTTTCACCTGCAACAAGTTTGGCTTGTGTTGAGGCCAAGCACTAGCATTATCATCAACAATAACCACTCTTCGTTGATCAGCAGAGATACGATCAAGAGTCTTGCTATGAGGGGATTTCTCTCTGGTTATGACTCTATTTCCAAAATATCTTTTACCAGGATCAATCTCACTCAATATATACCGCGCGTAGCCGTACGTGCCCATCGTGTAAACGTGCATGCGGAAAAGCTTGTTGGCTTCTTTCAGAAACTCGCGGAGGAAAGGTCGTAACTTTATCAGATGCCTGGGAGTTCCTCCGTTAAACGAACTCAGTAGATCACCCCTTGAATCAAGTTCTTGCATTATATATTTTTCTTTATCAGAAAGCTCTGAAACAGGGACATAGTGGAGAAGCGTCTGATCCAAGTCAAGCACTAGGTGTAGTTTCATCTTCTTCTTCTTCTCCATCTTCTTCTTCTTCTTCTTTTCTTCCTTGTTGAGACTCGAGAGTTTGTTTCTTCCTTTGGTTTTTTCCAATAAACTAAAGAATAATTGCTTTATAAACGACCCCATAGCTTCTGTTGGCGTTATAAGGAGAAGACGAAACACAACTACGGTAACCGAAAGACTTTTTTGAAATAGAAAAACAATAAACCTAGTTTTTTTTATGGGAAGCAACAACGAGCGAATGAATGAATAATCGGTGATAGTGATTAATGCTCCCCTTTGTATTTATAATGGAGCCTTGGAGTTGGGTAAGGAAAAAAGGAAAATTTCAAAGTGATTTTCCTTTTCTCTAATCACTACGTACGTGCATGTTAAGTTATTTAATTTCAGGCTCAGGTCAGGCTCAGGTCAGGCTCTGTTATAAATTATTTGTTGTTTTCCAAATCTAGGACACAAAAAGACATAAGAATATTTGTGTTAGGTACTGCACCCTCCAATAATCCTCAGAATAATCTTGAGAGCAAGTTTTCACGGGTTGGTGATAACTACCGCTCCATCAAAGATGAGGTTTGAATCACATAAACTTCTTTTGTCTTGGTTTATGTGAGTTTATTTATGTCTATTGGGGGTTTTGCTTGATTTTCTTTCTCTTGACAGGTTGCTTCTGCTCTTCCACATGCTGGTTTGGAGTCCTCGTATCTGATTATTGGTATTGATGTCACCAAGAGCAACGAGTGACCAGGTTAAACAAGTTATGTTCTTTATGTATAGCCACTGATAGTTGAATGAAACCATTCCTTGAGCACTACAATAACAACAGGTCAAAGATGACATCTCACTTTTGGGAACATCCGTCGTGGAATGAGAATCATGCATCAACGGTCCTGGTGTGTTATATACTACAGGTTTGTTGAGGAGGATCACCGAGCATCAACACATCACATGTTGAAGCAGAGAGTAATGAGAATGGTATCGGGTATGTTAAGTTTATGGGTCGTTACAGTGTAAGTTTTTTCTTAAGTGTTTTTGCTTTTAACATTACAAATAAAGACCTTTGATTCATAGCAATGCATGCTACATAGGCTAGCGGAGATGTCTACGGCTGCCTTACTCCTTAGTCAGCCTCTTATCTCTAGGGGAAGTTGGACTCTTGGAGTTCTTTGATAAACGGATCAAGGTTGAGTGGTCACATGGTGATTGTTCTTGCTGAAGAAGCAGGACAAGAGTTGATGTGCAAAAGCATGATTTTAACGCTGACGCCTCTGATTACAAGCTTCTTAAAGATGTCGGCTTCTGGCTACCACAAAGCATCAAGGTAAAAATTAGATTCAAACTTTCTCTTGTGCCATTCCAGATAACTGTTACGAGACTCATTTTCAGAAGATACAAAGTGGTTAATGGGTTAGAGTAAATGTGCTGGGTCATGAGTCTTTAGCCTATTCC
Organism: Brassica napus; assembly: GCF_020379485.1. Classification (NCBI taxonomy): domain Eukaryota; kingdom Viridiplantae; phylum Streptophyta; class Magnoliopsida; order Brassicales; family Brassicaceae; genus Brassica; species Brassica napus. The sequence goes on along the minus strand of NC_063435.1, from coordinate 25,433,201 downwards.
ATGCATAAGTAGTATATAAGTAGAAATGATAATAAGAGAGATCCTTATCTAGAGATTAGATCACAAGAGTGGGAGGTGAGAGACTCCATTATTAGTTCTCTCACGTTTGTTTCCTTTGCTCTGTTTCTATTTTGATCCAAGAGATACGTTAATACCTTTAAAACTCATCATAATGTTTTTCTTTTATTTTTTCTGGTGATAAGATCATTTTAAGAAGCTTAACATGGTGAAGAATCTCAAATACATAGGTAACAAAATCCATAACTCTTTCTCCCCACTTTTCAACTCATTTCTTGATATTGTAAACTCATTTCTTCATTTCTTGCTTTTAGATCCTACATACATGATTCGGGTTGTTCAACCAATGCATCAGACCATGTTTACAGATACACTTCTTGCTTGGAGCGTTGTTCATGGTGCAATAGCTGGTTACACTGAATACACCAGTGATCTTATCAATGGAAGACCAACAAACATTCCATACAACGTAAGTTACTGACAAATCAAATGCTTTTCGGCTTTCAATCCCGGAAGGATCCGAGTTGTGGTCATGGATGCTACAGTGGAATAATCTGGTTCGACATAACAGAACAGTGGTCTTGCGTGATGGTCCTGACCTGTTCTTTTTTGTTGTTGCAGAGGATAACAGAGAAACAGAACAATGTGGTGATTACAGGATAGAATGTGGACAAGGCTAATGTCTTCAACGAATCAGCCCAGTTTCTTAGGCTCTAAGGATATAACCATTAACCAAGGAGAAGCAAGATGAGCCGGAAAAGCCACATCTTGACGGTGAAAACGGTGATGGACTTTTTGATATTCCTAAGTGAAGATCAGAAAGCATTGTTTAAAGAACTTCCAAGACATATATATATTCAGGACTAGGGTCGGCCCGCCCTACGGGCGGGATATGATTTTTTAGCGATTAAGATTTGTATTATTGCTGTTATATTTTGTTATTTATGTGGTTAGATTGCGAATAGAATTGATATGGGTGATAATGGTTTGTGTTTTAAGCTATGGATTAGGTGGATGATTTTATTGGATTAGGGATTATATGTGGTATATTTATTTTGGTTGTCTATTTCTCTATCCATAGATCTCTATTCTTGAGACTTGTTTCTGAGAGCAACTCCAGCGTTTGTTCAGGTGTCTCACCAAGACCGAACCAAGGCGACTATTCTCTCATCTTCGAGAGAGTTAGTTTCGTTGAACCTGAATGTTTTCCTGTTGTTCTGACGTATCAAGTTGTTAGGTGATGTGCTGAATATTTTAATTAGTAAGTTGGATTTTTTATTTTAGACATGTTTTCTTAAAAAAATATTTGTCAGGATGTTTTTGTCGTGTTATGAAAGATTGTCAATTTTGAACTTTTATGTGAAAATATTATATATGTTTTTTGTATTTGTTTGTTTGATGTTGTTAATTATTTTTTTGTTTGATGTTGTTAATTATGGAGTCATTTGGGATGATTTTAAGAAAAATGATTTTTTTCTCTTTCATTTTTTTGGGGTTACATTATTAGTACTACAAATGCAAGAGTGTTCTTTTAAAAAAATATTTATGCATTTAATACAAATAATTGTTAATTTGATCCAAAAAATAATTTCAGAGGGGTCATGATCAAACCATCACTTTAAAAATTAACAAAATCTCTAAACTTGGAAAAATAAAAAGATTAAAATTAAACTTACGGCTCTAAACCGGTTTATATATATGGAACTAAGTTCCTAAAGGTAGAATAAAGCTCCAGTAATTTTTAATCAGACTACTGTTTAATTTTTGCAACATATAGTTCAAGTGATTGCTAAGTTTATAATATGTTATACCAAATTAAATTTAAAATATTATATTTAAGAATTGTGTATATATTTTTTTTTTTACATGTCACTTTTGATATTTTCAAATCCTATTATGAAACAAAAAAGGTTAGGAGCAATATAATTAATTGTTTTTCTTCAATATTTATGTACTGTAAGTAAAACTGGACAATATTTTATGGTTGTTTTCGAATGTGTTAGTAATTGGAAGAAGTTATATTAGATAGTTTTTAAAAAAAAAGTTTTTGTTTGTCTTTTTTTCTGATAATTATTTGTTATATTTGTTGATATATTATTTATAAATAACCAATTAGAATATGCAATAAATATTTTCCATGAATTTAATACATGAGTAAAGAGACATTTTAAGATCAATATATATTTTCCTAATTATCTGAATGTAATTCTGATTCATTGTTAGATGTTTGGGTCAAAAATTCAGAAGGAGACTTTGACAATGAACTATTTTATTATTTTATATAGCTATGATATTTGAGTGACTTCATGTGAAAACCTATCAGAATACAATACGGTTTTCTGATTATATATTCAGAGAAATACTACTTTGGGTCAAAAAAATTAGAAGGAGAAACATTGACCATGGATTCTTTGATATAATTATGCATTCAATGAATTAATAATTTTATATCAAAACTATAAAAAAATCAGTTTTCCGATCACACATTCAAAGAAACACTATACTTTTTCCTTTGGATCAAAATTTTAGGATCCTATCACATAAATTATTTAGGCTGTATCAAAGAAACATTATATTTTTATCTTAACCTATATAAAACTATCGCTTGTATTTCTAAATATCCGGCAAAGATAGTAATAGTACTGTTCAAATCCAAGTATATGTTTGATTATATATAGGTCAAGTCAAGATAGTTTGATGATAAATAGATATTTTTATTCAAAATTAGAAATACATGTCGGTCTATATGTTGACCAATGTTTCTTGAGCCAATTTTTTTCCTAAATCTCTTCTTTTCAGAAAACAGGAGTTCAACTGCGTTCAAAAATAAATAAACTATAATTAAAAATGTAATCAAAATTCGAATTTGGGCCTGTAATTTAACCACTTTGGTACATTAGCCACATCTAATAAAGGCCTGTGATTTAGACTCGTTCATCCCAGTCACGGACCTTACTTGAATAATCAACAGCGGCGGAGGAGATAGACTTCGAGACGATGTCGTATAGAACCCTCTCCGATCTGACGTCATCGTTTTCTTCTCACTTTTTCCTCGAGTCGCCGGAGAGCGACACTTCCATCCCCGGGCAAGCCGGTAAATCGGAAGGGAAGGAGGAGTAGTCGGAAGAACTCGACGGATTTGTGGAGATAGGGTTCTAGCGAACGCAACGCCGTCATCGCCGATGGGTCTGAACCGGCTGTGGACAGATCCGTTCGCTCGATGTTTACCCTCAGTTTTTGACGGTGTTTGATGCCATGAGTGATAGAGAGACGTCAGGTAGAGCTAGAGAGAGTTTTAAAGTCTCGATCTTGTTCTTCTTCTCTTCATCTTCTTCCACTTCTTGTTTGACCTGGTCGTGAGCCTTTCGCATCAAAGGATTTGGATTGGGTTCTCTGATGTTGTCAAAAAAGATATCACCGTATACTCTGAGTTCAAGGTGAGAGATATCACATATATTTATACCGAATCTCACACCGTCTCTGAGACCTAAAGATCACTTTGAAGACACATGAATCAATGGGATTAAAGAGTGAACCATTAATCACACCGTTTCTCGCCGCGAGAGGAATCGCAAACGACACCACATCGCCGTCGCGCGGTAAGGAAGAGACGTTCTCCGTACCTTCGTTGCAGCGTATTAGATGCTTTCATCCACGTCAGGCCTAAGAAAGTCTAATCCAACAGTCCATTACACAATAGATATAACGAAGCCCAACATCACCTATTAATGAAGCGCTGCGTTTAGAAGGAATGGGACACGCGTCAGACCAGGAGAGAACGACTTAGTGACGTGTCTTAACGTGAGAGAAGCAAACACTTCTTTATAGTAATAGATTTCCTTGAACGATAACGTTTTGGCAAAAATTAAATAATTGTATGTTCTAGCGATTTCACATATTTGTTGGCAAATATGCTATGTTTTATTATCTTCTCTATTTAAAAAGAAGTACCATTTTTATCTACCATAAAAAAATCATAATATCCTTATTAGATCCACTTCATTAATTATATTTATTTAATTATTTACATTAATCTATTAAGTATAAAGATATTAATAATAAATTAATTTTAACTGTAAATTTAAATTTTATTTTTAGTTATAAAAAATGTTGAGAAAAAATCTAACAAAAACTTTCTAAAAATTTAAAATATTTTATTTAAACTAATACCATTGATTAATTTCGTAATTAATAATATATATTATTATACATTAGTTTAAATAAGATTTTATTATAAAACAAAATAAAATAAAAGTGTATGCTATTTTTCAAATTTTATAATTATATTCTATATCTTCTTTATTAAAAGAAATACCATAAAAAAAATCATACTAAGTCTATTTTCATCAATTACATCTATTTGATTATTTAAGTTAATCTATTTAATATATAACATTTCTAAAAAAATCTTATAAATTATGTAGATATTAATAAATAAATTTTAACGGTAAATTTAAATTTTATTTTTACTTATAACCAAATATGTTGGAAAAAATCTAACAAAATCTTAATAAAATTTTAAAATATTTTTAAATTAATGCAGCGATTTATTTCATATTTAATAATATAGTATTATTATAATCTATTTACTTATAAAATCCCACAATATACTAAAATAAATAACACAGAAATACAAATCATGTTAAGAAAATATCAGTTCTATAGTATAACTAAATAAAATTTTAAAATGTATTGTATTCAGTCTGTAAAAATTATAAATGAATGAAGAAGATTCTCAATTTGTTTATTTCATACTATGAATTTATTTTACCAAACTCGAAAATATATTAATATATAATAACAATTAATAAAAAAGTTAAATGTATAAAACAAATCATTATACATTAATAATATCGGATAAGAAACATAACCAATAACATTATAGATCTACACAATATAAAAATTCAAATGTAAATTATATTTTTGTAAGTTTTGCGATGGTATCTGTTATATATTTACAAATAGAAAATCTATCCGCACGGATGTGCGGGTGAAAAATCTAGTCATGTTTTACACGTTAAGTTTTGTCACCTTTTGAACCTACACCACATCATATTACTTGTTAGGATTTCCTTTTGCTATGATATTTTCAGCTTTGATCATGTTTAGTTTAGTGTTTCCTTGTGCCTTTTTCATATCTTTATAAAATTCTGATAATTTTTTATGCTTACAATTTTCATTGATCAGGTTTTAAAAGGGGTCGGCAAAAATTCCCGTATATAACCAAATTAAACCGACTCAGCCAAACCAAACCGACCTAGTCAAACAAAACTAAAAAATCAACTCGATTAAACTGAACAAACGCAAACAAAACCAAATTAAACCAAATTGAACATAAACTAAACCGAACCAAACACAAACCAAACTAAAACCAAACATAAACTAAACCAAACTAATTTCTGTTGACTTTGGTATAATTTTTTTAGTATCAAATAAACCAAACCAAAATGAACCCAAACCGAACTGATATTTAAACCAAAATTTCCACCTTTTAGGTTTTAGAGGAAATTCATCATGATTAAGTTTCTTCTTTACTTATCGTCTGCGCTTTTATCTTGGATTTTACTTTTATTTTTTTGTCAGCAAAATAAACAACCTCATATAGACTCTACAATCGAAATAGATAACTCTCCATCCATATGGACAACAAATGACAGTTGCTTTCTTGCATTGCGTGCGAGACTGTCCGCCTTTGAATTCTTTGGATTGGATTTTTGCACGTTATTTTAAATTCGCCTCTTTTATAAACTTAGTTTGTTAAATTTATCTAAAAATATTTAGAAGTTATACAAATGCAATCTAATATTATTTAAAATCAGTTGTACTTTTCGTAATATAACATGAAAGGTAATATTATTTTCATATGATATTCAATTTTAATAAGATAACTAGATTCTGATTTAAAAAGTGCGAGAATATTTTTAAAACATTTTTTTTTAATTTTTTAATATTTGAAATATATATAAAACTGTTTCTATTTATATTAAATATAAAACTTATATAAAACATTACTTAATTTTGTTTTTCAATTAATTCCCCTTTATCATTAAAAATTTTTATAATGTATTTGATTAATTGTTAATTTCAATTTTGATAAATTCTTATTAAAAAAAAATAGATGTCTATTTATTTACTCTAATAATTTATTTATATACACTATTAATTTAATATGAAAGCTTTTTTAACTTTAAATGGATATAATTTTCTATTTGCGAAATATAAAAAATCTACATTTTTGATTGAGTTAATATTAATTTAAATTATTTTTACTCAATGCCCTGCGCCTAAAATAATTAAATGTTTAAATTATTAATTAGAAGACATATACATTTTTGTAAATTATTTGAGAGTTTTAGTCGTTTATTTGATTTATCATATAATTTGAAAGAAAATTAAGAAACACTATTAAAAAGTAGGATTCAATGTTTTGTATTGTTTAAACACAAATTTAATTGTTGTACTGTTTGGAAAGATATCTAATAGTATCATTGGATATCTAGTGATCTTATTAATTACTAGAGATTTTTTCCGCGCTTCGCGCGGATTGTATCTTATAAATTTATTTTATTTGTAATATTATTTGTCGGTTTTTTCTTTTACATTAACTTCTTGTTTTTTTGATGTTATTTTTTCTTAATTTAAATTTATATGTTTATAATTTTTCATTTTTCTTGTTAAAAATAGAGAATTATATTTTTTATTGATGGTTTTTTGTATGTGACATAAAATTTTTGAAATTTTAAAATAATGTTATATATAGTACGATTAACACATTAAAGAAGAGAAACATATTCAGGCACATTTTACACATGTTTTATATGCATAATTTTAAACATTATATATGTATATATTATAAGTTTGAAACATGTAAATGCTTTCTAAAGCTAAATACTTGTTCTGAGTTTACATAACTTATCGAAAGTTTTATCTCTTTTTAAATTCAAATCACAGAAAAAATATATCGAAAAGTCAGTATAGATGAGTTTTTTGGGCTTTTAAATCAACACTGAAAAATTACATGAATCAGATAACAACAGTTTTATAAACAACTGGATAAAATTTGACCGAGCCAAAAAATTTCACACAATATGTTCTCTCTTCTTCAAATTGCAAAGAGCCTATAGGCACAAGAAAAAAAATCATAACTTTTGTTTTCACTTATATAACATTTTTTCTCCTTTACACACGGAGTTTATTACACTGTTATAAGCAATGGAGAACTCTATTCATATAAGATTCACATCTATGCATTTTGACAAAGAAGAATTTTAGCCATCTTTAGTTTCAGAATGGACCAACTTCAGTCATATACACTATATTTTCTTTATGATTCAAATCTTACGATTTTAATATATGTGCAGATTTCCATGTGAAAAAGCACGCACGCCATCTATCATTCAACCTATTAATTTTTCCAAAGTAAACACTATAATCCTTGTTTGGTTAGCTCCACAAATTAATCTCTTTGGATCAGTTTACTAAAAAATATAGATACTAATGTCAGAAAAGAATATAAACACTATCAACAACAAATATTGGCACAAGACTATTTGGTTCAAGGAACATATTCTACATAATGCGTTTATATCATGGCTGGCTTTGCGGAGAAGACTGCCAACCAAGGATCGCTTGAGGCGTTGGAGGTTAAATGTCTCAGGAACGTGCATCCTTTGTAATCTGGAAATAGAGACTCACTATCATCTCTTCTTTGAGTGATCTTTCTCTCGCTTGATATGGGAGCCTTTTGCTGCTGAAGTTTGGATTTCTCCTCTGGCTGATCTACACTCTATTGCAGCCTGGATCAATCAACCTCGCGTCAACGCAGATACGCATGCTACTCCAGTCATCAAGCTCTATTTTCAGTCAGCCATCTACCTGTTGTGGAAAGAGCGTAATGCTCGTGTGTTCACAGCTGTCTCCTCACCTTCATCAGTCATCCTTGTCTCTCTCGACCGTATGATGCGTGACCGTCTCCTCTCTTACCCGGCAAGTTCTTCTTTCTCCTCTTTTTTACTTCTTTTTATATTTCTTGTATAAGACTTCCTTAAGACTTTTTTTACCTTGAGTTGTTGTTGGTTGTTTTTGTTTCCTTGCTGTAATAAGTTGTTTAAAAACAACAGTATAACCTTTCAAAAAATGATAATCTTAACATCTTACCAAAAAAAACAACAAATATTGACTTATTTATGTGAATATGTATTTTATTTTAAATCATTATAGTGGACGAAGAAAGCACCATAATTTGTACAACAAATTTTCTTAGATTCACGTCATCATACTCACCATTTTACCATTTTAATTATATAATTTTACATGAGCTTCTTCACCCTCCCCGGTTATTTTCTCTTAATTTATAACTACAATATAAAGTTATAAACTATATATATTATAAATTAATAATTTATTTACCCTTGAAGTCTAACGATTAAAAATAGAACATAATTCAATAGATATATGATTATATTAATAAATTAGTTGTTACAAATTTGAAATTTCTAGAAATATCAAAAGTTGTATGTTAGTTAATTATCTTTTAAATGACATTTATTTCTAATTCTTTTTGGATGAGAATATTTTGGCTGAGGTGGATAGTCTCAAAAACCTTGAATTTAGTTCCTTTTATATAGTAGGATTGATGACATTTTGTACAATATCATATGACTTATGACTAAATGTTAAGACCATTAAAATGTTTCTGTTTTAATAAAAGAATATATAATATAAGATATGACTAAATATTAGGTGCATTAAATGTTTCCGATTTAATAAAGTAGACTAGATAATATAACATATGACTTAAATTTAGGTCCATTATAAAAGTACTAAATAATAAGCTAAATAATATTTTCAAAAGATATATTTCCTCCCCTCTTTCTGAGAAAAAAATTTGAAATCTAAAAACAATGTAGATGAAAAGAAAGATTGTATTTATGATCACAATGTTGATGATCGGAAACCTTATAGTTGAATCGGAAGATATAAACAAAGATTTTCAAAAATGTTTCATTCTTTGTCTTAACATATGTATCATTAGTCAAGTACGAGATAAATTAGGATGTTTTGGTGTGTAACTTTTTTTCATTACTCGTACTAACAACCCATAAGCTTAACATACCCGATACCATTCTCATTACTCGTACTGGAAACATCCTAATTTATCTCGTAAAACTGAACAAAAATAAATTAAACCAAATTAAACCAAACTGAACATAAACTAAACCGAACCAAACACAAACCAAACTAAAACCAAACATAAACTAAACTAAACTAATTTCTGTTGACCTTGGTATAATTGTTTTTAGTATCAAATAAACCAAACCAAAATTAACCCAAACCGAACTCATATTTAAACCGAAATTTTCACCCTTTAGGTTTTAGAGGGATTTCATCTTGATTGAGTTTCTTCTTTTCGTCTGCGTTTTTATCTTGGGTTTTACTTTTCTTTTTTTTGTCAGCAAAATAAACATACTCATATAGACTCTGCAATCCAAATAAATAACTCTCCATCCATATGAACAACAAATGACGGTTGTTTTCTTGCACTGCATGCGAGACTGCCTGCCCTTAAATTTTTTGGATTGGGTTTTTGAACGTTATTTTAAATTCACCTCTTTTATAAACTTAGTTTTTAAATTTATCTAAAAAAATTAGAAGTTATACAAATGCAATCTAATATTATTTAAAATTAGTTGTATTTTTCGTAATATAACGTGAAAGGTAATATTATTTTCATATGATATTCAATTTTTAATAAGATAACTAGATTCTGATTGCACTTTTTAAAGTGCGAGAATATTTTTAAAACAAGATTTTATTTACAAAATTAAATTGTCTTAATTTTTAAATATTTAAAATATATATAAATATACTATTTATATTTATATTAAATATAAAACATAAAATATTACTTAATTTTGTTTTTCAATTAATTCCCATTTATGATTAAGAAAATTTATAAAGTATTTGATTAATTGTTAAATTCAATTTTGATAAACTCGTATAAAAAAATTAGATGTCAATTTATTTACTCTAATAATTTATTTATATACACTATTAATTTAAAATTAAATCTTATTTAACTTTAAATGAATATAATTTTCTACTTGAAAAATATAAAAAAATCTTTATTTTTGATCTGAGTTAATATTAATTTAAATTATTTTTACTCAATGCCCCTCGCCTAAATTAATTAAATGTCTAAATTATTAATTAGACGGCATAAACATTTTTGTAAATGATTTGAGAGTTTTAGTCAATTATTTGATTTATCATATAATTTGAAAGAAAATTAAGAAACATTATTAAAAAGTAGGATTCAATGTTTTATATTGTTTAAACACAAATTAAATTGTTGTACTGTTTGGAAAGATATATAATAGTATCATTGGATATGTAGTGATCTTATTAATTATTGATGATATTTGGTACAATATCATATGACTTATGACTAAATGTTAAGACCATTAAAATGTTCCTGTTTTAATAAAAGAATATATAATATAAGATATGACTAAATGTTAGGTGCATTAAATTTTTCAGATTTAATAAAGTAGACTAGATAGTATAACATATGACTTAAATTTAGGTCCATTATAAAAGTATTAAATAATATTTTCAAAAGATATATTTCCTCCCCCTCCCCCCCCCCCCCCCCCCCCCCCCCCCCCCCCCCCCCCCCCTCTTTCTGAGAAAAAATATTGAAATCTAAAAACAATGGAGATGAAAACAAAGATTGTGTTTATGGTCACCATGTTGATGATCGGAAACCTTATAGTTGAATCGGAAGATATAAACAAAGATTTTCAAAAATGTTTCACTCTTTGTCTTAACATATGCATCCTTGGTCCAGTACATGATAAATTAGGATGTTTCGGTAAATGTGGTAAGTCATGTGGAAGACAATACGAAATTGATCGTGTTAATTTTCGATGGGTTTCGGCTCAAGATCCTAGTAAGTTTTGGCAATAATCATAAATTTAATATAATTTATATTTATATTTATATTCATTCAACATATACAAATTTTCCTAACATTTATTTATATTTTGGTGGTTTTTGTTGTTGTGTGTAATGAGCAGAAAAGGAGATCGATGTGAAGAAGGCAAAAGACTGATTGTATTCAGGTTCGGATACGGACGATAAAAAATTATGAAGGCAATATTAATTATACATATTTTCCGTATTTGATGATTTAATAAAGATACGTATTATTGGTTATTTCAATTTTATAATCAATTCAAATAAACTTTTGATAACTGATCAGTTTTGTCCAGTGTTCAAGAAAGCGTTAGACGCAAAGCGGTCAATAACTCAACGCCTAGCGCCTAAAATGATTAATTGGATGTCTCAATTATTAATTAGCTAGCCTAGACGTTTACCAATTATAACAATATGCTAAATATATATAGAATAATAGATTGAATATCATGATTTACAATTAATAATTTTCATATTATTTATTTTCATAAGATTTATGAAAAACATTGAATCCTGCTTTTTAATAATTTTATTTCAAAATATATGATAAATCAAATAATTAACTAAAACACTAAAATCATTTACGAAAATATATAACTTTTTAACAATTTATAAATAATAAATTATTTATTATTTATTATTATCATATTATATTTATCTGGGTGGTTTATAATAAAATCACTACGGTTCAGGAGAGCCTGACGCCTAAAATAATTATAGAGAACTGGTTTTATTTATATTTTGCATTCTCGGTTTTTTCCATTAAATGGTATAATGTGGCACATCCATTGTTTAATATAAGAAAATTTATTAGGGTGATCTGCCAAACGCCTAAAGATCAATTCATTCAAAAAAATTTCGTCTACATTTTTTTTATCAAAATTTCGTCTACATGTGGAAGCACCGTAGCCTATTGGTTAAGGTTTAAAAGCTTCTACACCCAGGTCTGGGGTTCGAATCTTAGACTATGTAATTTATTGCAGATTACATGAAATCCAGGTTTCAAGTCCCGGAGAAAGCGGTTTATTAAACAATTATGCAGACTACAGAGGAAAGACTTGCAATGGATCTTCAACATGATGCAAATAAATCTGGTCAGGCGTGGATCTTCATAGGACAGCTCAGGTGATGCAGTTAGGCGTAGGTCTTCATAAGGCATGTAGTATTGTCGGTTGTAGAATTGTCTATGTAATCTTTCCTATATCATAATTGTAAGATCGTAATAAATCAGCGTTAAAAAAAAAAAGACGATAACATAACCATTGATCTGATATATCGCATTAAGAAAGTCAAAACAAGCTTTTGAGATACAGTCTAACCCAACTGAAAATATAAATTGCCAAATACGGTCTGAAGAGAAAATCAATGATAATTCCCACTACAAAAAAAAGGTTAGTTTAAATCATTTATTTTAAATATTTGTATTATATAAAAACATGTTTATAAACCCTCCGAGACAATCTCGAGGTTGTGAAAAACTCGTTACTATCCAACTGCAATACAAAACAATACTTTTTGAGTTCACGCATCTTATAATTACTTGAAACCTACATTTATAAAGATTTATAATTTTTCAAAAAACTCAATGTTCACTATCGATGCTCTCTCTCTTAGATCTAACTAAGGACATGACAATACTCAACCAACCTTCTTCTATTTTCTTATAACAGAAATAACAAATTCAACAAATGACTTGAAACAAACAAAAAGATGCACAAATTTAGGAACTTACTTATAGAATCGTGAAGAGGAGAATCGTGAAAAGAAGATGACATTTTGAGATGAAATTTTAAATCGTGTAGTGTGATTGTTATTGTCGCATGAGAGAAATGATCTTGGATTCGTCGTCACTGGATACTCTTTCCAGAAGACGTCTTCACTCGTGAGAGAGAAGACCTTTTTCTCGTCGTCGTCGTGAATGTCGCCGTCGTGAGAGTCACCGTCACCGTCAATCTCTTCGCCGAGAAAGTAGAATGATTTGTCGTGAGAACCCCAAACCTTATCTCTTTCCCTTTCTCCATAAGATCTGGTTTACTTAAAGGGGACTTAGGTCATTTACTCATTAATGAAGAATGTATTTATCAAAATGTTTTTTAGTTGTAATAAAGATGAAAAGTGGTATCATCAAAATGGTAAACATAAATTCTTTCCTAATATATATGTAAACTAGGATCGGTCCGCCATACGGGTGGATATACTTTACTTGTGATCTAAATTATTATTTTTGTATAATTTTGTGGTTTGTGTTTTAAGATTTCATTTGAAAGAAATATGTATGATAATGATTTTTTGTCTTTTAAAAAAATTTTGGTCAGGAAAAATTATATGTAATAAGATATAATTTTCTTGTTTAAAATACTTGTTTATATTGTCCAAACAAAAAATAATAGTTCTCTATCTTATAAAGTTGTGGTATTTTAAATGGTCTTTGTGTTATTTTATTTTACAAAAGTTTGAGCAAACATTAAAGTATACTAATGGAGATTATGTTGTTTTCTATAATTTTATATTAAACAGTTATATTGCATGTTAGTACCTTTATCCGATCGTTTAAATATCCTAAAAAATTTATTCTGTACTACATAAACACTCTATCGGATGTTGATAGTGTTGGCTTCGTCTCAGCCTTCGTTAAAGCCTAATGGACTCACCATAGCTTCTTCTGATTTCTTGTGATGCACGCCAGAGAACAGTGATACGTCAGAGAAGTCTAAATAATCATGCGGTCAGAGAAAGCTCAGTTTGTCTAATATAGGTTGCAGATCCAGTAGGCTGATTATATAAGTAAGCGTTGAAGCTGCATCGTTTTCTTTCCTCGCTTTGAGTCGTCACTGAGATGTCTCCGGTGGTGTTGGAAGAATGATTTCTGTCTCGGCTTCCCATTATGCTTCCTGTGAAATCAATGTACCAAAGCAAAGTAGTGTCCTTGTTTTTTGTTTTTTTTTGTTTTTTTTAACTACATTATTCATTTCAACCAACATCCATACATGATTACAGCACAAATTCTCAGTTCCTAAGGATCTGCGTACAAAAATAGCTTCCTAGCTTCAATCATGAATAAACTGAGGCTCTATAATAAAAAAAATCCAAGTGGTAAGAAAGGAAACAGGAGCAGAACGTGCCAGTTGCCATGGAGAGAGAATGTCAAGTTTTTCTCTAAGCTGTCGAGAGATGTCTTCAATTAGAGCACTGGCCGTCGAGAAGTATGGTTATGAAGTATAGCATTCCTCTCTTTCCAGATAAATATATTGCAGCTTGGAGTGCTGAGTACTGTAAGTGCAATCGAAGAACAAATGTTGTGTTGTCTCCTCGGCCTGAGCACACAGAAGACACTGATCTGGATCCGAGATTTCCTTCATTATAATCATTTATCGGGCATCGTAGCTGAGATTTTGGCCCGGAATTTTCCAGGTCTACCACCATGTTTATGCTTCTTCTGATGAATCCTGTTACTGAGTTTTCTCTGTGAAGAAACGCAACCACCTCTGTCTTTCTTTTTTGGAGAGTTTCTACTGCATACACCAGCTAATAGCTGAAAAAAGCTTTTCAAGGAATCTGTTGCAACAGTCAAGATATAAAGAAAGAACAATCAAGCTATATATATATATATGTTCTTGTCTGAAATCAAATGCAAGAGATTCAATCTTTTATCTTTTTTTTATAAACAAAAGAGAAGTCATCTGTAAGAACTTTATGTATACATAACAGAATGCATCAACATTCATAACAATGGAATGTTGATCCATGTATATCTTCAAGACCTTCATAAAAGAGAAGAGGACAAACTTAATTGGTCGTAGATTCTTAAATGTTTTTTTAGTAATTTTTATTTAGCAGATGACATCAAACCCTTAAGATGTAATTTGAGATTTGAAACGTGAAAGTCAAAAAAATATTCAATATAACACCAACTCTGATCATTTCTTAGCAGAGCCGTGAATATACTTCAACCCCATTAAAAAAAGAAAAGCCAATAAATTTTAAATTTGTGAACAAACCAGGAGAAGAATGAGAGAGGAAGAAGAGGATCTTTGAAAAACCCTCAATTCTGTTATTCTTTCTTTCCTCTGCCTATCGACTCTGTTTGTTTTACTTTTAGGTGTCAATGAAAAGTTCAAATTATATCCCATTATTATTATATAAATAAAAGAAAAGAAAAGTTTTAGAAGTTGATACCAGTGTTTCTTAAATAGACCGTTTTCTTTTGATCCTTCTCAAGTCTTCTTCCTCAGCTTATTGTTATACCAAAAAATTGTGTACTTGACACACCCATAAAGAATGTGGGATCATATCTTCTATAGATAACATAATCTGGAGTTTCACCAAACACTGACATTGAAAACATCATGAACCCTAGAAGCCGAAGCTTGCAATTTTTTAAGACGACGACTGTTATTATCGGGCTCGAATAATTTCATCAGCCCGCTTATTGAACGGCTCAAACCCATGTTAAAGTCAAAGTCTTTCTTTTTAGTTTTTAGTTTCAGAGACGTGTTCTTCCTTCCTATGTTTCTAACATTCAAACATAATAACTATTTTTGTTTGGGACTTTGGAGCAGGAAATTGAAACTTGCCTATTCGAATTCTAATTTGCTTGATTTTCTGGTGCGGGTTTATTTTTTTCTCGGGGGCTCGTGTCGTTGAAGAAGCCTGAGCAGGCCATGTCGTCAACGCCGGACATAACAGGAATACTGGAGAACACGAAGGAACTTGATCGCTTACGTAAAGAACAAGAAGAAGTTCTTGTCGAGGTCAATAAGATACATAAGAAGCTTCGATCTTGTAAGCTTCAAACATAACTTCCTAAATTTGTGATGATCTGGGACTGGTCCGATTAGTAATGTAATGATTAGTTTGTGTTTATATCTTGTTCAAGTAATTAACACAAGTTTTCTTAGTAATGTTTTTATAATTCCGTCAAAAGATTATTCATTATGGAAACAAAACTAATGAAATCTGAAATAACACTTATTCAAGACTTGGAGTTAAATGTGACTTTATCATCAGTAAATGTAACACTTTTGAGATTGTGTTGCAACACAGCGCCTGAGGTAGTTGAGAAGCCTGGTGATACTTCTTTGTCACAGCTTAAAAATTTGTTCATTCAAGCCAAAGAGCTCTCTGAAAGTGAAGTCACGTAAGCCACACCTTTCTTAAATGAGTTGGGAACTGAAAAAAAAATAATAATCTTAATTTGGGTTTAGAACACTAATCACAGTTTTTGTGATTAACACAGTGTTTCAAACATTCGACTTGCTCAACTGGATTCCCTGCTTCCATCAGGGCAACAACGCGGAAAACTAGGTATAGTCTTGTCGTGTTTTTACTCTTTTGGCGTCTTGTCTCGACACGCTTTTGAGCCTCAAACTTCTGCAATGATATTCTGATATACATATAAGATGGATTAAGATTTTACAATGCTTGTAATGATATCACAGAAGTGGCAGAAGGCAACGGTCTGAAGAGGAAGAGAATGAAAGCTGGATCAGATGTAACAAGAGTTCCTCCTTCCATTAGAAACCAAATGAAGGCATATGCCAGTCTAAAGGGTGAACAGGTACAGCTACTTCTTTGAGTTGAGTTGACTCAAAATAATGGGGAAAAAACATTATGACATGTGTTATATGTAGGTTGCTGCAAGAATTACAGCAGATGATGCCGAGCAGGATGAATGGCTTGTGGTGAAAGTAATTCACTTCGATAGAGAAACAAAAGAGTAAGTTTCTACCCTTGTAAATAAGAATCCTACATAGTCAAATATTCTTGGATTAAACCGGTACATTGTGCAATTGTGTATATGTTTATTTTTTTTTTTTTTTAAAGAATGTTAAATTAATTAAACAAAAAAAAATACAGTTTACAACCAAAGTTGCTTGTTTGAGTCTGAAATGAAAAACTAGAGCTTTACATTACAGAGAAAATTATCTAAGAGAGAACCATATATATGGATTTTTAAAAGGCTCAAACTTTTATGTCACAGAGTTGAAGTACTTGATGAAGAATCAGGAGATGATGAAGAAGGAGGTGGCCAGAGGTAACTAAGTCTCATTATGAATAATAACGTAAAGAAACATTTACAGTGAAATTTTAGTAACATGCTCTTGTTATATCTTTGCAGGACGTATAAACTACCAATGTCATGCGTTTTACAGTTTCCAAAAAGGAATGATCCTTCAACAACACAAGAGTTTCTACCAGGGAAACATGTATTAGCTGTATATCCAGGAACCACAGCTCTTTACAAAGCGACTGTAGTAAGTACACCACGAAAGGTTAGTTTCTTTCTTTTGCATCCTCACAACTTCAATCTCGCTTCAGCAAACTAATCTCTGAATATACTCAAACCTGCATGTTGTATCATCTGGTTCCAGAGGAAGTCTGATGAGTAAGCTCCTCCACAGCTCTGTTCATATCCATCATAAAACTAATTAAAGCAGTTATTGGTTAATATTTTATGATCACATTAGGTACTTGCTGGAGTTTGATGACGATGAAGAAGACGGAGCATTACCTCAAAGAACAGTGCCTTTCCACAAAGTGGTAGCTTTACCAGAAGGCCATCGCCAGTGATGTTCAGATTGGGTGCATTGAAATAAGAGACTCTTCATGTTTGTTTCTTTGAGGCTAAAGCAAGAGTTAAAGGTTGTTGTTGCCTTCGTTTGTGTTCATAGATGAGATCAATTTGAAGGATGAGAAGGTAAGTTTATTTTCTGTTCAGTTTGAGGAAAAGCTACTCTTAATGTATGCATGTGTATGTGGGTATTTATATCATGTTGAGCCACAATGTTGAACACAAATGCAACTATTTTTTGTTTGTTTGTGTTAAATTTACGTTTACAAATTTTGGGTTATAAATACCAAAAAAAAAAAACAAGTTATCTTTAAGCATTAAAAACAGTAAACAAAATGATTAGTAAACCGGTCGATTATTCACCTACCATAAAGGACCCGGCCGGATCAATTGTTGAAACGGACCGGTTTAGCTTGGTCGAGACTTGAGGTTGTAAAAAACGGCGTCGTAAGGTCGATGGTAAGAAAGGGTATAATTGTCAAAACAGAGCACACTTCAACATTAGGGTTTTATTCTAAAAATCTGGTGTTAGCTCCTTCTCCTTCGTCTATCGTCTGCAACTTCTCATCTTTGGTTTTAGCTCATCCCCAGTCAATTTAATCACTTTTTCAGATCTGATCTTTTCTTAACCTGAATCGATTCGTTCTGCATCTGTTTTCAGATCAAGTCCTTGTGATAAAGAAAGAGCTTTTAAGGAAAAGATGAGGCCGATACTGATGAAGGGACACGAACGTCCATTGACGTTCCTCAGGTACAACAGAGATGGCGACATGCTCTTCTCCTGCGCCAAGGATCACACTCCCACTCTCTGGTACGCCGATAACGGCGAACGCCATGGTACCTTCCGTGGCCACAACGGTGCCGTTTGGTGCTGTGACGTCTCAAGTAAGACCGACCTCGAAAGTGTTGGACTTTATAAAATATCTTATTGATTGGATGATTGTTAGGGGTTTAGTTGGTGTTTTATAGAAAACCCTTTTGTTATTTTGATTGAAAGTTGATTTCTTTTTTTTTTTTGTGAATTTTAGGATGATTTTGATTTGATTCCCAATTGTTATGAGTTGTATCATATGTTATTGATTGGATGATTGTTAGGGTTTTAGTTGATGTTTTATAGAAAGCCCTTTTTGTTATTTTGATTTAAAGTTGATTTTTTTTTTTTTTGTGAATTTTAGGATGATTTTGATTTGATTCCCAATTGTTATGAGTTGAATCATATGTTATTGATTGGATGATTGTTAGGGGTTTAGTTGATGTTATATAGAAACCCTTTTTGTTATTTTGATTTAAAGTTTTTTTTTTTTATTTGTTTGATTTTGTTTTGTTAATTTTAGGGGACTCGTTGAGGTTGATCCCAATTGTTATGAGTTGAATCATATGTTATTGATTGGATGATTGTTAGGGGTTTAGTTGATGTTATATAGAAACCCTTTTTGTTATTTTGATTGAAAGTTGATTTCTTTTGTTTGTTTGTGTTGAATTTGTTTTGTGAATTTTAGGGGACTCGTTGAGGTTGATAACCGGAAGTGCTGATCAGAGTGCGAAGCTATGGGATGTGAAAACCGGCCAACAGTTGTTCAGTTTCAAGTTTGGTTCTCCTGCGAGGTCTGTGGATTTCGCTCTTGGAGATAAGCTTGCTGTGATCACCACTGATCCCTTCATGGAGCGTACTTCTGCTATTCATGTCAAACGCATCGCTGAAGATCCTGAAGACCGTAAGTTTTGTTACTTTTATATGTTTGTAGGTAGAAGCTTTTATATATGTGTAAAAGGAAACTGTGTTGATGCATTGTTGCAGAGGTTAGTGAGTCTGTGCTTGTCCTTGAGAGCCCAAATGGGAGGAAGAGGATTAACAGAGCTGTTTGGGGGCCCTTGAACCAAACCATTGTTAGTGGTGGTGAAGATGCTGTGCTCAGGATCTGGGATGCTGAGGTAAATTCAAAAGCTTCTTAAGCGGGTTTTATGGTGGTGTATATAAGTTTCACTTAACTTTGCCAATTGTGTTGTTGCTAGACTGGGAAATTGCTCAAGGAATCAGATTCCGAAGTGGGTCATAAGAATACAATCACGTCGCTCACCAAATCAGCTGATGATTCTCACTTCATTACTGGTTCACTTGACAAGACTGCAAAGGCATGTGTTCCTTTCTTTTATCTGTCGTTTCGAAGTTGTACGATTTTTCTATATATATTTCTGATAAGACTGATCTTGTTTTGTTTAACTGTTTCAGCTGTGGGACATGAGGACATTGACTCTTCTTAAGACTTACGTTTCAGGGGTGCCTGTAAACGCCGTCTCCATGTCTCCACTTCTTGACCATGTATGTAATAGTAAACGTCAAGAAGTTTAAAGTCTATTATTAAAAAATCAACATTGTCATGAATGTTTTTTTTTTCTGCTTTCTCATAGGTTGTGCTTGGAGGTGGTCAAGATGCATCAGCTGTTACAACCACTGATCATCGTGCTGGAAAGTTCGAGGCTAAATTTTATGACAAGGTTAGTGTTGTAGTATATTAGCAAGATGTTTTCATACTTCAAAATTGCAATCAGGAACATATATGTATAACTGTGTGTTTGGTAATAACAATAATGTAGATTCTGCAAGAGGAAATTGGTGGTGTGAAAGGTCATTTTGGACCTATTAATGCTTTGGCATTCAACCCTGATGGAAAGAGGTATAACATTATCTGATTCATTGCTTCATACTGTGATTCTTTTTTTCTTTTTGGCGTTGTTGATGAGTTTGAGAGTTTTGTTTTTTGAAACAGTTTCTCAAGTGGAGGTGAAGATGGATACGTCAGATTGCATCACTTTGACTCTGATTACTTCAACATCAGGATTTAGATCCTTTTTTTAAAACAAATCTCTCAATCCGCATTTTGTTCTCTCTTTTCTGGATTATAAATGTTTTTCCCTATGAATACTTTAATGGTTCCGAGATATGAAGTGTTTGAATTTTGGATCGAATCCTTAGATTTTGTACATTTCATACTTTTTGAATTACAAGTTACAAACCTCCGATCTTTTTGGGATTCCATTCTATTAGGTTTATTTGTAAGGTAGTGTTTACGCAATAACAGCGAAAACATGAGTGTCTCTCTTTCTTGGAATGGACTTAACCAAGGATGAGTACAATTTATCAAAAACCTCCAAATAAAGTTTTGACTAACCGATGCTTTCTTGGCAATAAATATCTGCATTAAGCACTCTGGTCCCGTGTGCGTCAAGCAACCTGAAGTTTGGCATCAAGCGACCACTCAAACTCTCTCGTGTTTAGTACAAGCCTGAAACAAAACAGCTGCAAGAGCATATACCTTGTTTTCTACGTTTATAGTCTCTGTTCATCTGGATTATCATCTTCTCTCTGTTTTTTTTTTCTTCTGCAATGATATTTTTGGTTTCAAAGACCGTTTCAGCTGACATAATCAGTTACTTGTTATACTTATACCAGTGAAAAGAAAGCATGTGTTTGTATAATGAAATTATGACTTCTGAATGGAGAAACAAAGACTACTGGCAAACCAGGAGAATGACAATGTAAGAAACTCAGGATGATCCAAAAGTATAAGAGAGAACACTTCTTTTTTGCTTACTTTGGAATCTGCAGACCATTTTGGTCCACAAACCAAAGTTAAACGAGTTAACTTTTAGAAAATTTGTTTCATAAGATTCCAAACAAAGAAATTTCGAAGTCTTAATAGCACTGAAATCCTTAAGATTGGTAAGAAAAGATTTTGGATAATCCTTCAACAACATTGGTAAAGAAAGACAAGACTAATATGTCTCACGCACACTAAGATACGCACTTGGTAAAGATGAATACAAAAGCAGAGAATTGAGAGATTCATTCATTCTTCCATAGCTTCACCCACTTCTGTAATCTCAACTCGCTCCATCAATGGGGTGATTTTCGTGCGAAGAACCTCTGTTTCCAAATACACAATCAACCAAATATACTGAAGTCAGAAAAAGGATAGGCTAGAGTTGACTGTCTCAGACAGATGCGAGTTCTGTTAGGGGTCTCTTAAGAGCCTAATCATGTTGTGTTTGATCAAGTAAAGAGAGAGATTAGCTTTACCGGTTTTCTTGGTGAATGAATAGCCTTTGCTGCTGACATAGGTTCTTGGGTTTGGTTCCATGTAGTTCCTGAGATATTCCTTGTGCCCCTGCATCGCCAATACAATGACAACAAGTTCAGCAAGCAACGAACAAGACAAAGCTAACGCAAAAAGAAATTGATTTGAAGCCAGGGGTGTTTTGCATATATCTAATGGTAATCCAAAGACTTGGGTTCTTCATGGTTCAACGGTATGATATGATACATTACAAGTTACATATTCTAACCATAAGAAGTTTTGTTATTTAATCACAGAGGTATCAGGCTGGCAAAGACAGACCTTTGTGATCACGCAGATGTCCACGTTGCTACCACTACCCAGGTCGTTGAATATTCCCGAGCATATGGCTTCAGCCACCAGCTTGATTCCTTCGTCCCTCTGAAGGATATCGTAACATTAAAATCAAGCAGAAGGCAGAAACTAACACATCTTGAAACTGAAAGATGAATGTTCCTCCGACTACTTACAGTTAGACCTTCTTTGTACTTTGCCTCAAAGACAGACATAGCAGCAAGAGAACCAGAACCCATTGTAGCGAATGGTAGAGTGTCAGTTGAACCGTGTGGGTATATCTGTGCATCAAGTCAAAAAAGTAACATAAATAAACAACAGACAAAATAAAATCTCTTCTCAGAAGATAGCATCTATTTAAACTTACGGTATGCAGATGAGGCCCGGTGATATCGACTCCACCAAGGACAAGAGCAGCTGAGACATGACCTTGATAGCTGGATAAAGTTCGGATAGTTAAGTCATCTACGTTTCTCTAAGACTGAGTTTATAAAGGAGATAGATAGATAGAAGAAACGTTACCTGAAAAGATGCTTTTTGAGAAGGGTCAAAGCAGTGATGACCCGAGAGTCTCGCCCAGTCTGGTAACGATGCAACCTCAGCTGTGAGCTGACCATATCTAGACAATGAGATAAAAACGAAGCATCAACATCAAATTAGATGAGAGTTCTTAAAAGGGGAAAACAAAAATCAGTCATACCAGTGACAGCTTCAGTGTCAGCAGCGGTTCCAGCACCACAGCAGTAAATGTTAGGTGCCATGTAGTGAATCTTCTCACAGTTCTTATCAGCAACGATAGGTCCCTCAGTTGCTCGTGTATCAGCGCCTAGTATAACACCATCCTATTCAAAACCCCCGGATAATCAAATCAGCTTAATACAACCATTTACCAAAAAAACAATAAATGATAGCACAAGAACACAGACATCTTCACATGTTTAATTGATGTGCTCTATACTACACAGAGGCGCATAACTAACTAAAAAAGCAGTCTAGTCGCTGAAGGGGCTCAGCTAAAGTCACAATGATGGTTTGCTTTTATCTCTCACTTATTAACCACCACAAAACCATTTATTAAAACAAACAGTAATATCACAAGAACACAAACAACTCCACATGTTTAAAGCTCTAAGCTACACGAACGGATAGGCAGAGCTAATTAAAAAAAAAAAGCAATCTAGTCGCTAAAATGGCTCAGTCATAGGCCTCACTCAACTAATCTTGAAACAAATGGTATCGGCTATAATCAAATAGATTCCATTACTAGATAGAATTAGGCTAGATACAATCAAGTATAGGCGAGAGAAAAGTGAGACCTTGAAGATCAAACCGACGATGGTAGTACCGGTCTTCAAAAAGGAGGGAGCTTTAAGACCCTTTTGGATAAGCATATCGTTTCTCTTGCACAGATCGAAGCTGAACCCACCCTTCGGCGGTACATCCACTCCTGACTGAGTCATTCTCCCAAAATTCTACAATAACATGGATAAAAAGGTAAATTTAACATCAACCCATTACCCAGAAAGTGTGAGAATCAAGATAAAGAAAAATCTGGACTTGGAGAGAGATTTATTTACCTTGGCCGACGAGGTTCGCTTGAATCAGAAGGGGAAAACAGATGCAAGACGAGAGGAAAGAGCAAATTATAAAGAAAAGAGTTGTTTTCTTCTTCTCCAATTAACCTTTTCAGAGATCCTTCCAGGGGCCTTGTGGTCTTTCTATTTTCACTTGAGATTCCAATTCCGATGGGCCTTTATTCCTTGTTCTTGAGCCCATCTATCAATACTTCTATATTTGAGCCCATTATAGACGGTTATTACTTATTAGTTGTAATCTAATGGGGTTAGAATAGTTAACTTGTCTAGTCTTCAACATTGAATGGTTTTTGAGGTAAACCATCTTTGGCAAATACAATTTTATATATCTATACTATTAAAGCAGAATACTTCTTATGAATATGCTCCTGAATTTTCCTATTAATTACAAAACATTCAATTTCCTTTTTCAATTGTTTTAAATGTTTTTCGAAAATGAAAAGCCTAACCAATTTGCTACTTACATTTTCGTTTTTAAGCCCATTAAGTCGTTTTAAATCTCATTTCGTACTCAGAGATTTACGGAATCAAATCAAATAAAAAGAACATTCCCCAACTTGAGGAACACACAAAAAAATATTTTAATTGTTTGACATGGTAACTGAATTTTACAAAAACTAATCTTAAAATATAGAAAGATTCGATTTTAAAGAGAAGATCACTCAACTTTCTCCCTAAATTTCTGATAAAACCTAACATCTTGCTTTGAATCCGATCAATATTATAAATAGGTAACACCGGTTTCCTATTCAAACCCACACCTTCGAACAAACCAACATGATCTACGTAGGATAATATAGGACAAACATTTTAATTTTAATAATGATTAAAAAAATAAAGAAGACAATATTATAAAAATTGACTATAAACAAATAAAAAAAATTATTAAAATATGAATTAGACAAATATTTATTAATTTAAATGGAATTTTAAAAAGAAACGATACCGCGCTTTGAAAGCGCGGGTCAAAATCTAGTAATCTCTTATGTTAGGTATTCTATTCTTATAAATCATGTAAATTGAATGGTTTGAGGTAGACCAACACTTCATCCGGTCTTCAATCATCTAAGTAACTAATCAGTGTTCTTAATCACGAAGATGGCTTAACAAGACACTGAAGAACATGTACACCATCCATTTAAAAATTACTAGACCAGGAAAATCATCTGACCAGCCAATTTAATCTTTGATCAAAGTCTTGCAAAACCAGAACCGGTTTAAGCCAGTTTATGAGGAAAAAAAACAGTGTGTAAATCAAACCGGCCATAAAGGACTTCTTACTACTGCTGATTCAAGACCGGTTTCAACAGTCAACAGCCCATCACACCATTCCAACATCTCATAACCATATGTTGACAAAAAAAAACATATGTATACAGCCTAAGGCAGCTAGCGAGCGAGCTTCTGAGCATTCTTGACTGCTCCTACATAGAAATGCAATCTCCATAGCATTGTGTTGTCCTCCTGAAATACACAAATGCTATTAATCTTCCACCTTAACTTACAGACCACAATCTATTAACTATGTGTCTTACCGACTGATCCAAGTTGGCGATAACCTCGTCTGAAAATTCCTTTCCAGACGTTCTGCAATGTTCTTCCACTATCCCAGCGACACGGTCACGGTTTCCCCCAGGTAACTCCATGATTGCTTTCTGAAGATCTAACTTTTCGCCGCGACTCATAGGCCTTTTTCACAAGACCTCAATAAGTAACAATTAAAGAAGGATGTTTCAATTGTACATGAAATAGTCGACTATATACCTGCAAGTAGCCACTACATCATCAAGGATGTTCTCGAGTTGCTGCTGCATATCATCCAGCTTTTCAAAAGGCAAAACCAAACACACAGAAAATTTATTAGCATTTTCTCGCATGAACACATGATAATATGATATATTACATCCTTTAAGTGCATTACCTCATGAAGAAGAACATTTGAATACCGGGAGGTTAATTTCTTGACAATATCAGGGTTAGACAGAAGATTCGTCACATCATCTTCAGAGTCTGCAGGAACATCACATTTGGCTGCCTTGTCTGAGAATCGTTTCATGCTGCATGCACGCAAATGCATCTACAATTCCCAAATTGCATATAACTCTTATCATCAATACGATATTATAACAAGAGTAGAACTTTTGATGTATGTATAATAACCTCATTAACTTCTGGAGTTAGATCCCTCACGCACTGCCTTAACAAAACATTCAAATCCTCTCTCTTGAGGTGTGACATCCCAGCTCCTATTGCAGTGTTGGAATGACTCATAGTGGCTTCTTGATCTCGAAGCGAGATCTTCTCTTCTTGAGACAAGAGTTGAGCTACTTGAGATCTGTAATCACCGAAAGAGTCTGCAGGTTTGACTCTTTGGGTTTCAGACGAAGGAGGCGCTTCTGCTCCTCTTTTGGGCATAGCTTTTGGTAGACACTGAACTGGTAAGCAGACACACATGAAGATTAAAAAAAAAGAAACTTTGAATATAAAACCACCAACACAAGACTACTCGAACATTATTCGAACATTGCTAAAAGCTATTTAGTTCCAACTCTGACTATTGTTTGAAACAGAAGATTGTATAAAGGCAACGAAGCGTGTAATAATAAATACAGAGTAAGATATTCAGACAACAGTATGTGTGTATGAACGACAATCTGGAACTTTCGGTTACAGAGTTTTAAATTCAGAATTTTTACGAGGAAGCTAATGTAATTACGGGGATCATATGAGTATTGGGTATCTCTATAGCGACGTGATGTGCCTTTGATGGGATTCGACGAGAACTTACCGAGGAATTCGAAGCGATTGTCGCTGAAACAGGAGAAGATCGTTTATTCGACGGGGAAGCCGAAAATAAAGAAGAAGAAGGAGACCAAACTCTTAAGGCAAGTACACCTGTGTGTCTGTGCCACGTCAGTATAGTCTATCTTGGGCCTTCCAATTGTACGGGCCTTTTTATTAGCCCAGTTTATTACAAAAAACGTTTTTTAGCTTAATTTATAATGAAGGGCATTTCTTCGAGATAAACTATTTTCTAAGTTTTGATCACAAAAATAGATCACAAGAAAAAAAATGACCAAAATATTTCATTTAAAAGGTAAAAAAATTATAATTCTTTAGATATATAGAAAAAAAATAAAAAAATAATAATAATAATCTTTTTTCTAGTTTTAGATTATATGTTTTCAAATTCGAACTTTTATATTAAAAAAATTATTATAATTTTTTTCCGAAATTTTTTTATTATCTTTTTCAAATTTTTATTTTATAATTCGAAAATACTTTTTGAAACTATTATTAAAAAATTTATATTCAAATTTTTAATATTTATCTTTTATTTATAAAATTTAAATCTCGATCTCAAATCTCCACCCCTTAACTCTAAATCCTAAAATTTGGATTAGTTAACTCTAAAGGTATAAGTGTATATTTACCTTTTTAATAAAATATTTTTGTCATTTTTGTCACTTTGATCCTTAGAGTATATTTGTAACAAACTTTTTTA
Organism: Brassica napus; assembly: GCF_020379485.1. Taxonomy (NCBI): domain Eukaryota; kingdom Viridiplantae; phylum Streptophyta; class Magnoliopsida; order Brassicales; family Brassicaceae; genus Brassica; species Brassica napus. The sequence goes on along the minus strand of NC_063435.1, from coordinate 25,406,126 downwards.
GTGATATCGTAGAGTATTTCCCTATTATGAATCTGAAGTAATTAGTTATTACTTTTTCTATTTCAATTTAATTATCGTTTTGAACCTATGCAGCCACACATATTAAAAAATATTTAATTTTATATATTTTTAAAATAAAAACATTAATATATATATATATCTAACTATTAAAATAATAGATTAAATATAAAACTAATATATTTTGTATTGAAATTAGAAATGATACTTATTCTGAAATAAGTATTTTACTCTAAATGATAACTAAAATAAAACTGTGTGGATACTACAAAACGCTGAGAAAGACCTGAAGAAAATTAGTGTAAAACCAATCTCACCATGCTAACTAATCTTCACTTTCCTGTCTAAATTTAAACTTAAATATGATCTTCACTCTCACATAGTCTCATTACGTTGGACACAGGACACGTGTTCTCTCAATTGTCTTTTGAAAGTGGAAATTACCATCACCACATGTTCTCTCTTTAACTAAACAAAAGATGAAACCAATAAAATTTTCCAAGACAAGCTCCTATGGACCCGGTCAACTGAAACTTCGGTTAAATCCCCTATATCTCTTTTCTTCCCTTTTATATTTTTCACCATTGCCATTAAGCAAACAAGAGATAAAAAAAGTAAGTAATTTAATAATTAATTACCGCATTTAAGAAAATCTCACATTCACATATAAAGATGACAAGGACCATTACGCTCCTATCTCTCGCCGTCACCGTCTTGGCCATTACCGCTGTCTTCGCCGCTGATCCTCCAACACCAGCCGGAGCGCCTAAAGCCAACGCCAACAAAAGCTCACCCACTCCTCCCGCCGCCGCAGCATCCCCCAAACAACCCGCCGCAGCATCCCCCAAACAACCCGCCGCAGGATCACCAAAACCAACCACCGCAGGATCCCCCAAACAACCCGCCGCAGCATCCCCAAAATCCACCGCTTCCGCCCCAACCTCGCCGCCTACGGCTTCTGCTCCCACCACCACCAAGAAGAACTCCTCCGCCACTCCAAGCGCTTCCCCATCTTCAGGTGGTGGCGCCCCCACAAACGCTCCAAAATCTTCGTCAGCCAAAACTCCGGCTCCAAGCCCCGACTCAAGCACCGGAGGTCCTACCAGCTCATCCGAAGGTCCTACAAGCTCATCGGAAGGTCCTACAAGCTCGTCCGAAGGCCCTACAAGCTCGTCTGAAGGCCCTACAAGCTCGTCTGAAGGTCCTACTAGCTCGTCCGACTCACCATCCGCATCTTCTCCGCCGTCTCCGACACCAGACATGTCTCCGTCGTCGTCCCCTGATGAAGGACCCACCAGTGAAGGCCCCGAAGCTTCAGCCCCGACGGGAAGAGCCTCGTCGCTTGAGATCTCTATCTCTGGATCTGTTCTCATCGCAGCTGCATGGTTCTTCTTCATATGATGAAATGTTACTCTTGTGTTTCTTATTACACTTAAAAAGGCTCGTTTCATTTAATATTTTTTGATTCCTTAAAAAAAGGTTTGCATGTTGTTGCACAAAAAAAAAGGTTTGCATGCACTCAGGTTCAGTGGAATTCGTGCATAGTACGGAGGTTAGGATTTGATGTTGTAATAAAAATGTTTAGCTTGTGTTAATTTATGATTAATATGATCATGTACGTGATCTAAGTGGTTATAATGACCATTAAATGCTTATGGTTAAAAGGGTCTATTATACTAGTAGTAATTTATGTCCATTTTCCAGTTGGCTAGTACATGTTCCAATACTGCTGAAGATCAATGACAAACAATATACAGGAAAATCCAAATAAAACTTAGTAAGGAAGGTAGAACTTACTGCTTGACCAAAAAAAAGAAGTATACATTACCAGAAAGGAAAAAAAACGGAGAATATAATTTAACTCAACAAGGTAAAGTATATACTAACAACAAATAATTAGCTTCTGATAAATAGATTGTTTTCAGTTATCAGATACATGCATCTGAAAACGAATAACTAGTTAGAATACCCAAACAATATCCTATAAATAGTTACAAAAACCATATCTTTTTATTTATAGAGAAAAGAGAACAAAACAAACACCTTAACCTTAAATAGCAAAATAGCCTAATAAAACACTGAACATAATACGTCCATCTTCATTACAAGTAAATTTCAAATCTCCATTCCCATTTCTCTTCAATTCTCCTTGACAAGTTTAATCAATCATCTGCTCTCTGAACCTCACGGAAAAAAATTGTAAATACCATTTGAAAATATACCGCAAACATTCAATAGAAGAGACCAGGGGATCAAAATCATCAACACACATATACATATACCATGGCAAGCCGTTTTTTCTTAGTCTTCCTCCTCGTAATTCTAACAATCGTTAATGCAACATTAGCAGCTGATGTTGCTGAAAAACTTCAACCTGTTGTTGACACCAAAAAAGCAGCAGACAACGCTACGAAGAGCTTGATAGATAGCCTTGGTCCGTCTCAAGATAACCCCGATTACGAAATCCCTTTAGAACTTGCACCGGGCGGTGTCCAGGTGGTGGATGATTACCTTCCCAATATTAGCCCCGGCGGAGGAAAAGATGACTCTCTTGCACAACCAGAATCGGATATGGATGTCAATAACTCGCCATCTAGCCCTGCCTCTATATCTTTTACAACCGTTGCCGTTGCTGCGGTAGGAGGAGCCAGCTTATTTTTCTTTTGAACACATGCAGAAGACCAAACGATGTCCTTTAATTTCGGCTACTCATGTAATACTTTTATGATGTTTTTGGAATCTATGGCGAAACTGTACTTTGTTTTGTCTACATAATTACATTTGCTACATTGTTTTCAAGAACAAAAAATTTAAAATGCTAACTGCTAAGTATGCGTAATGCGTGGAATACAGGTTACCCAAGATTAATTATATCAACTATCAGGATCATAAAGAGGACAAACATGTATCAAGCTCAATCCTATAGTTACTGAGTTACAATTAGCCATATGCACCCATGCATTATAGCGAAGATCAAATGATTATAGCCCCGAAAAATGTGTCCTGTCTAGAAAACTGGACGTAAATAGCGTGCCCTTTCACGAGTGGCCGACAACTTTTTATAGCCTTAAAGTGAATTTTTCTTATGTCAACGCAAAATATCAATGACATTTCTAGGCATGACTTCACCGCGCTATCTATGATAAATTGATCACTGGACTTTCTTCCTTAAATCGCTAAAGACAATTCGATCTCTTACCATGTCATATTTGTTACTAATAATTACTGCAGTCACTCGCAAAACTCAAAGGCGGATAGTTTAGCACGCAGTGTTAAGAAGCAACTGTCTTTTGTCGTTCACATGGATGCAGATCACCCGGTTTGGTTTACAGAGTCAATATGAATCTGTATAGTTGACGATAAAAAAAAAAAAATTACTGCAGTCACTAGTTAAACATTAGCCAGATTTTTGGGGTAGTAAAATAAAACTAAAATAGTTTATTTTGAGTCGATGGCTCGACTACTGCCTACTGGTATCCCACATAGGCATCTAAAGAAAAGGTTGGAAAGATCAAAGACAGAAATAAATAAAACCAAATTAATATATTATGGTCTCGATCTGAAGAAACTATGGGCGTAAAAAAATTTCTATGCTTAGATTAACTTCTTGCCAAGAAGTTCTTGGTTAACAAAACAACACAAACTATATTAATATAAATTTAGAAATCATCTCACGCAAATGTCTAGAGACATAGCAGACGCATTATACTTTTAACATTACAATGAAAACTTAAAACAAAAAGAAGCCTCTTACCATTCATTAATTAGAAGTTTAGAACACACGAACCATTGCATAAACAATTATTTCCTCTTAACGATTTCATTATCATTGTTATACTGATAATTAACAGCGACGACCTCGACGACAACTTAGTGTTCCTGCCGTCGTCGTGATGGAACCCACAAGCGATGATGGCCTCGCGCTTAGACTAGAAGCTCTTGCATAAGTTGATGAAGCTCTAGCACCGGATTGCCGGAAATATGCTCCGTTCAACATTATATCCCCTTCCGATCTCCAGTTCCAATGTCTCCATTTGCTTTCGGGTGCGTCTTCATGTTTTGTAACCTATATATTATTACAACATTAAACTAAACACATGCCACAGTTTAATTTTGAACAATCGCCTAACATGCATACAAAACTACAAACCCTTGAGCTAAATGCTCGGGTCAACTGTCACGTGTTAAATTTCGTAAAATAACAACATTTCAAATTATAGAAAATTAACAACAACGTACCTCTTTATTGAACCGGGTATTAGGAGCGAGAAATCTATTTCCTTGGCTGAATATCGTCGGGGAAGCACTTCCACCGATGGCATACATTTCCCAGTGAGTATAATCATTGTTCACAACATGGAAATATCCATGCCTGCACCTGTTATTTATAAAACCCTAAATATTAATAACATATTCAACTATAACTAGCACTTTCATTTCATGATATAACAAAAAAAATCTCAAGTTATATATTTAAAGCTTCTTCGTACTGATTTTAATTAACTTTTCATCCATGCATAGGTCCAATAGCGTGAATCTTCAAAAGGTAATTAGTAGTATTAACTTTTTCTAAGCATAGTTAGAAACACACTGAAAGTCACAAACCAATTAAATTATTTCATCTAACCGTCTGGAATTAGATGAAAATCAATAATGTGTATCTGTATAATTAATGGTCGATTTGCTTTTTTGGGTATCATTTTTGTTCATATGTCATTTAATGAAAGAAATCTTATAGCATATATATAGCCATATAGTGATGTGATCGATGGTGGTGAGTTAAAAAGTCTCATTCTCCTTTTGCTGACTTCTTGCAGACTCTATAAGTCAAGCTTTCACATGCAAACTCTTTATGCGCGTGCTTCGGACCACGCACGCAAGCTTCTATATATCACCGAGACTATGTGTGTGTGCGATGAGGGATAAAAATGTAATTTTCTTACCGTGGCATCCTTTGAACGAGCCCTTCTCCGAAATGGTTAAACGCAATGGTGACTTGCATGTTCTTGTCCTGTGTGTAGCTATCGTGGTGTCCTAAAAGCATGACCTTGTCATGGTGCGTCATGTGGTTGTTCGATATAGTTATAGCCGTCGAACCATGTATGGCGTCTATCAGACCATCATCGCAGTTTGAGAACGAGCAATGGTCGATCCACACATGCTTCCCTCCAAATATCGCCACTGCGTCTCCATCTGATTTGATCCACCACCCAGTGTGACGTGGACCATCTCTAATCATCCCAGCTATAAACACAAAATATATTAATTAGCATGTTTTATAAAGAAGTTTTGGTTCCAATATATATCAAGCAAACTAGTCTATATTTGTTTCACCTGATCCTGGTTTGCAGTCATGGATGTTGATTCCATGAATGATGATGTTAGTTGCATAATGGATCTTGATGCATGGTCCATCGGTTATGTGAACACTTGAGCCTCTACCATCAATGGTCTTAAATGATGTGATGATCAGTTCCTTCTTAAGCCTAATGACCATATCTCTCTTGAAAATGATCCATAAAGGCTCTTCTTGCGTGACAGCATGTCTAAGGGTTCCCTGTCTAGGACTTACTGGATCGTCGTTGGCCGGATCTGTAACCACGTAAATTCGGCCACCGCGGCCTCCGATAGCGTGTTTGCCAAACCCTATAGCACAATCGGCTAGCCGTTGGCGGTTAGTCTCCCAGTTTGGATCGCAACGCCAACAATCATCGATAGGATTTCCAGTTCTACAAGATAGGTAGGCCAGGCTCCTCCTTGATGCATTGAATACACTCCTACAAACAAATATAGAAAATATACAAACATTCGTATTAATTGTAAAGTTTGATCTATTTAAATGTGAACATAGTATGGTAGTTGTGGAAAAAATGTCGGCCACAATTGGTATATAGTTATAGACAGTAGGCACTAGGTAGCTTGGGAAACCAATTAAATAAAAAATAGCTAGCTAGCTAGATAGTACTGTTAAATATGAAATGTTTTTTTCTCCGAAAAGGTTTTCTTGATTTTAGATGAATCGAAAATGCAAATATAGAGTGAGTAGTTTGCAGAAAGTTCACAGAATCTTCAATGTGAACCAAAATTAAGTTTAGTTAACAGTTGGTTGAAAAAAAAACAAATCTAAAGCTTAGATTACAAAAATATTTGTTTATTGGGTTTTGTGTACAATAATGTGATGTACCATGATTACAACTTACAAGTGAACGAAAGAAGTGACAGACGTTTATGGAATTAACTGCTACATTGTATAAACAATTGTATCACGATAGCGTTTTATATTTACAAAAGCAACAATGTTATAGCATAAACCATACCTGTTGACCTCATCAACTACTAGATTCGGATCTTGGGTATGAGGCGACGAACTGGAAGAGAATGCTATCGTGTTGCCGATTGATAGGAGGAATATTAAAGTGTAAACAAAAGGATTATTAGAATACGAAATCATTATTCTAAACAAGAACGAGAGAGAAACAAATATTATAAAAGAGAGAAGTTTGTGTGGAAGTTTGCTATCGTTGGAAGAGTATATTAAAGGGGAAGTGAGTGCCGAGAGTGGAGGCGTGATTTATTAAGTTACTATTTCTGAGATATGGTATATCTTATATATTAAAACAGAAGTCACAACTTTGATTCATGTGTGATTTTTTTAAAAAATAGTCCTAATGGACATATTCATAGAAATTCATACTAAATTTTAATTTAGACTAATAATAAATAGAATTTTTAAAATATTTTAATCATAATATCTTTTGATATCTTTTCATTTTAAATATAAATATATTTATTTTAAAAGTCTAACAAATCTGTTTGAAAAGATTTTTACAAGATCTTCATTTTCGAAATTATATTTAAATATTTTCACTAATTTCGAAATTAGTTTAAAATATTATTATACATTAATATATTCAGTTATATAAAATGAAAAATAAAAAAATCTATAATATTTTATTTATTATATAATCATAATCAACCATATTAAATTAAAATTATTATATTGAGCTAAATATAATAAAATTGTATTAAATTTATATATTTATATATTTTATTTTCGTAATTATAAAATATTATGTTCAAAAATAAAATCTAATATGTTGGTAAGATGGGTTAACATTATCAAACTATATAATACATGTATAAAAATTAACATGTATTTCTTTAAAGCTAATAATATAAAATCTTTGTAACTACTTTAATCATAATATATTTTCATTTTAAATATAATATATATTTATATATTATATTTTAAAATTCTAAAAATCTGTGTAATATTTAAACAATAACTTAATGTATTTTAAGTTATCGTTTAGAAATGAAAATAAATAAATTATATCCTATTTTGTCTACTTTTATAGTCATGATCATGTTAAAATATAATTATTATACTAAAATAAATATGATAAAATTATATTCAATTGATGAATTTATAAATTTTATTTTCATAAATATAAACTATTTATATAATATATAATATGATGATACAACGGCTTAAAATTAACAAACTATATAATACATGTTTAAAAATTAACATATCTTACACTTTTATATATATAATAATAAATTATCTAAAATGAATAAGTATAAAAATATTGGTAAAAAGAAATCCAGTTTTGAAATACGGGTCAGAATTTAGCATAAATTAAATATAAAATATTTTTTAAATATATTTTTTCATGAATATATTAATTTGCTTAATAACTAAATGCAAATACAATAAGATAAATATATAATAAGAAGTGGCAAATACATAAGGTTTAAACAACTAATTAATTATAACATGTAAATTATAAAATTATTGTATTTGAAATAGTTATATAAATATTTAAGTATATGATTAACATTAAAAATATATACCACTTATGTTCTAAAATAATAATTTATGTATAGAAAAGTGAAAACAAACACCCGTACGGTTGCACGGGTCAAAATCTAGTTTTTTTCTTACAACTACTATAGGACCTACTTTATGGTGATTTCAGGTGAGGATAACCAAACGGTTAATGATGTGAAAACGTTAACTGGGCTCAGTAGTCAAAAGTAATTTGCAAAATGTCAACTTGTTGACCTCCCTAACGATGCCATTTTCCAATTTTTTTTTCCTTTGGTTTCGCCTCACTTTTGCATTCAAAGAAACGTAATCACAGACACAGTAAGTGGTTTGAAATGAAATGATTGTCTTTGTAAAAGTTAAACCTAAAAACCGGTAATTTGACCATGGTAGTCAAAAGTAACTGCCTAAAGTCAATATCTTTGATAGCAGGTATGGCACCGTTTTTTGCTTTCTTTCCCCACTTGCACTTTCGAAGAACAATTTGTTTATGCATGCATCATAGGTGCTGTGATGATGATTCTTAACAAAGAAAATGGGATTGTGGACTGTAATTTAATAGACAGACTTGGAGGACTTGTAATATAATAAACCTCGAACTCAATCTGGGCCCTAATTCAAAGCCTTTGATAAAGCGATGCATATTAGGGATCTTCATCTTCTTGACACTACAGTTTTCAAATATAACACGAGGTTTGATGTATCAATGTTTTAAATTAGCATAAAATCGTTTTCAATAATTAAAAGGGAATACTCGAATCATTTTATAGTGGAAGTAGCAATGTTTTTGTTTGGCAATTTTTTTTTTTAATAAAAAGGTTTAAAACCGTGAACTGTGCATGGTGGATGATGCCAAGAGAAGAGATCTCACAGCAGAATTTTGCTGGACAACACAAGAAACAGGTATCAGTAAACAAGAATACAAGTTTCTACCATTCGCAACACTTCAAATCCTTACTAATAAAAGGGACCTTTTGAAGCTCCATAGAGCGTCCACATCAGCAAAAAAAACTTCTCCCGAAAGATGACACGTGGCATAAAATATAGTTTTATATTTTAATATTACTAATTTTCAAAAATTATAAATAACATGTAAACATACAGCATAAAAAATAGAAAAACTACATTAAACATATGTAAGACTACCATTTTTCACTTAAAAAAAGACGGATTATCTTCATAATGTAACATTACCGTTTTATAAAAAAAAAACATTATATATAATTTCAAAAATAATAAATATATGTAAACATACAACATAAAAAATGGAAATACTACATTAAACATATGTAAGATTACCATTTTACATTTTTATTTAAAAAAAATAATATGTAAACATTAAACATATGTAAGATTACCATCTTTCACTAAAAAAAACGGCTTATCTGCATAATGTAACATTACTATTTTGTAAAAAAAAACATTATATATAATTTCGAAAATAATAAATAATATGTAAACATACATCATAAAAAATGGAAATACTACATTAAACATATGTATGATTACCATTTTACATTTAAAAATAAAAATAATATGTAAACATACAACATGAAAAAAATGGAAAAACTACATTAAACATATGTAAAATTACTATTTTTCACTAAAAAAAACAGTTTATCTCCATAATGTAACATTACCATTTTATAAAAAAAAACATAAATATAACTATTTGACTATTTGTCCAAGTTTTTCTATAAAACATTGCCGTTTTACATTAAAAATGAAAAAATACATTAAGATTTAAACATCTATCTTAAAATATAAAATATAGATATTAATAAAATATAAAGTATAAGAAAGAGAAATACATAATATATAGAAAAATAAATAATAAGTAAATATTATAAATATATAAATATACGAATTATATATACAATAATAAGTAAATGCACAATTTTAAAAAAATGGAAAGAGTACATTAAATATTAAACATCTATCTTAAAATGTAAAATATAGATACTAAGTAAATAGAAAGTATAAGAAAAAGAAATACACAACTTAAAAACAATGGAAAAAATTATATTAAGATTTAAACATCTATCTTAAAATATAAAATATAGATATTACGCAAATAGAAAATATAACAAAAGGAAATACACAATTTAAAAAAAAATAAAAAAAAGTACATTAGTATTTAAACATCTATCTTAAAATGTAAATCTATCTTAAAATATAAAATTATTAGTAAATAGAAAGTATAAGAAATAGAATTACACAATATAAATAAAAATAAATAATAAGTAAATAGATAATATAAGTAAATACCCAATTTAAAAAATGGAAAATTACATTAAGATTTAAAAATATATCTTAAAATTTAAAATATAGATATTACGTAAATAGAAAGTATAACAAATAGAAATATACTTTTTTAAAAAATGGAAAACGTACATTAAGATTTTAACATCTATCTTTAAAAGTAAAATAAAGATATTAAGTAAATAAAAAGTACAAGAAATGGAAATACATATACAGGAAAATAAATAATAAGTAAATATTTAAATCTATAATATATGAATTATATATATAATAATAAGTAAATACATAATTTTTCTAAAAAAAACGGAAAAAGTTCATTAAGCATTAAACATCTATCTTAAAATGTAAAATATATAATATAAGTAAATACACAATTTACAAAAAAAGGAAAAAGTACATTAAGATTTAAATATCTATTTTAAAATATAAAATATAGATATTACGTAAATAAAAAATATAAGAAATGGAAATAAACATTTAAAAAAATAGAAAAAATACATTAAGATTTAAACATCTATCTTAAATGTACATATATCTTAAAATGGTAGTAAATTATATAAAAATGAAAATACCACATTAAACAAAACAAAAATTAAAATGTACTCCCTCCGTTTCAAAATAGATGATGTTTTAGAGAGTTTTTGATGTTTCAAAATAGATGATGTTTTCATATTTCAAGGTATCTTTTAACTTTATCAAAAACTGTGTAACCAATTATATTTTGTAGTATGTTTTGTGATTGGTTGAATAATTTTTAATTTATATTTTAGTGATACTTTTTAGATAAAAAACAAGTTTTTTAATATTTGTGTCCCAACCTAAAACTTCATGTATTTTGAAACAGAGGGAGTCAAGAAAGTCCATATAAAACTCATTATTCCATCAATATCAACCTCACACTATCAAGGAAAACTTCAAAGCACTCGAGCAAAAAAATGGTTCTACCATCAACTATTGCCGTCTCAAAAACCCTTAATGACTTTGAAGGAGATTTTTTATAACAACGAACTTTTTGTTAGGTGAATTCATTGTTGGGAAACCCACAACTTCCAAAAGCCAAACTTATTCATGGGAATTGAATTGCTTTTCATAGACTCAAAGGTATTCTTACAAATTTAAATTAATCTAATCCATCATTTTATTGTTAATATTCATACTAACTATTTCATGATCAAACTATTACAGTTAATAACCATTCAAGCATTTATCCCGAAACACTTCATTCCACGCCGAATCAGGTATTGGTTCATGTTGGTTTAGTATTGTTTTTGGTTTATTAACAGGTTTAGGATGGTCCTATTGTAAATATAATTGAAGTTAGTTTAGCATATATTATGCTTAAAATAACTTAAATTAAATAATAGTAATATTATGCTTAAAATATAATTTTAGAGAGTTTTCAAATATAGTTTATATAACATTATAGGTGATGAATTTAATTATTAAATTCGTTTATTACTTAAAACTAAGTTATTTTAAAAACATACTGAGTTATAAATATCAATGATGGATTGGTGAGTATAACATGAAGACAAAAATATAAATATTTGATTTTCAAGATAAGAAATTCAGCTTTTACTCAGTTACTCAATATATAATATCTTAAATTATTTTTTAAAAAATATACATAATTTATATATATAGATTAATCTTCCAAACTTAAACTATTATATTATATATGAATAATGTTTTTAAATAAAAATAATTTCTGATTTAAAAAAGAAAATAAAAAACAACAAATGGTTATTTTCAAATAATGGATATAATTTACATTATACTATCATTTAACAAGTATTAGATACGTTTTGATATATCATTATTTTCTATTTCCAGAAAACAATAAATTGTTAAACATCAATATCATCTAGATTAAGTATACGAACAACACAAATTCAAATATCACAAAAATATTTACATAAACATTATAATACAATAATTTGATCAAAAAATACAATTAAAACAATATTTAAAATAATAGTTATATACTTAATATCTGAAAATCAAAGATATTTTTGCTAAAATTGTACTTACCTGGCCAAGGAGATCGACCATCTTTTTACGGATCGATTGATTGTTGAGCATGTGGTCGATCCGAAAATACTCTACAGTTTAATTTAATATCTAAAACATTTATGTTAACACTCAAGAGATAGTTTTGCTAAATATGATAATTAGATAGCCAACAAAATTACAAAAAATATTTAAATAGTAAAAAATATGTTAATTTAAAATGTTAAAATTTAAAAATAAATTTTAATTATGACATGCATCTTAACATTTATATAAATATATATCATAACCTAAATATAAATAAATTAACAACTTAAATTAGAAAAAAATAAAAATCCCGGGCGTAGCCCGGGTTAATCCCTAGTCAACACAATAATAACACAAGGTTCTCTCCATAGCAGCATGACACATCAGATTTTTAAATGTCTGAGAGATTGACATGTCATTAACTGAAAAAGTTGTAAAGCCAATGAAAATATTTTGTTTCTCCAGGTCATATTTGTTTTGTCTTGTGCTTATAGAAAATCTTAAGGACGTCGGGGATTTTGACAGTCGCCGCCTCCAAATCATACGCCGCCTTTGTACAACTTCTTAGCTTGGTTTATCAATTTTCTAGATTCCCAATCTCGACAGCTCCGACTCCAAATCATACGCCGACTCGAAGATAACGTAAACCCCCTTGCTCTCAACGAAGCTTGGCGTGGATCTCGACAAAAACGATGGAAGCTCCGATTTCCAGACCTGGGTTGTACACGACAGAAGAAAAAGCCGTCCTTTAGAGACTTCCTCTGTCGAAAGCTCTGATTGTAGAGATTCCTTTAAAGTACCCATCGTTTATAGATTAAGAAAGTTTGGCCCTTGATCTTGATTTTAGGATATAAGTGTATTGCTGGAAGTTGCTTTCATCATTCATCATTGATGATCGGGATCGAGTATACCGTAGAGTGAAAGGCGTGTTTGTACAGTTTCACCTCTCCCGGAGATCCAATGTACCCGACAAGGGCTGTTCGTCATGCAGCCTGGGACGCTTTGGATTCCCTCTTTCCGGTGAGTATTTTGATTACAAGATCCGACGCGAGAAACATATCATCTAAGACTTTAGATCACAAAATATGGACATGCTTGGCTTATGACATTGTAATATTGCGTTGCAGGTGAGGCGTTACCCGAGGCATCTCATCAGTCTATTTTTCAGGCTGCTGTATCCATGGTACTGGCCATCATCGTGCTGGAACTTTGTGGTTTCTTGCATTAAGGTGGTACTCTATTCCATCGTAAGGCTCATCTTTTCACGCCAAGAAAAGCCAAGGCAGAGCTGAATAGCTTCTACATATGATTGAAGCTCGCTGCAGGAATCCAATCCTTGTGTATAGAATGTGGTTTTGATCACAATGAGGCACACCAAGAGAACTTTACATAAGCCTCTCTGGTCACTTTCCTATCCTCAGTAACCTTATAACTCATATTACAAATTGTATTGTCATGACTGGACACAACTTTTCGAGTGAATACATACATAAAAAGTAGCGCACACTTGCTTTGCTATAATGTTCCAAGCTTAGTACAAATAAAGCAAAGTTGCAGTAATCTGCAGGAAGCATGAAAAGGTTCTGTTGTAACAAGCAAAGCTTCGAAAATAATTATATTTTTATAAATCATGACTAAATTCAGGGAATGATGCTTTAATAAATAATCATCATCAAACAAAAGTAAAACAGTGACGAATAAAACGTGACAGAAAATAATTATATTTGTTACAAAACTAATAAGAAAAAGTGATAGTGGAATAAAATGGGAAGGCTATGTGATGAGCTCCTCTCTTATTTCTATTTAATATATAGTAAAAAACAGTGACAAATAAAACGTGATAGTGCAATAAAACGTGACAGAAAGAAAAAAACCATGCCAAAAAACTGACGAGCCTTTATCTTATTTCTATTACTTATTTAATAATATAAACCTATCATTTGATCAAAAAAAATATATATATAAATGGTGTATAGATAATATCTATTAATACAACTATAGAATATTTAATACATCTATTTCAAACACTTTTTGTTCACAACCTTAGCCTAATGATCTAAATAGTTTGGAATTGAGGAATGAGACAAACGGAACGAGAAGAAGAAAAAATGAACGAAAGAACACATTGAAAAAATATAAAGACAAAGAAAATTTATAAACTCATAGACAATATTGAGTTTTAGCTTGATCAATGATAATTCAGTTGTATCTATCTATGAACTCAATTTCCATCTTAAGCATACACCTTATCATCAAAAACAGTTACCAAACTAAAAATGTTTTAATAAATTATCAGCATAAAACAAAATCCGCGGCGTAGCGCGGATACTAACCTAGTAATATGCAATTAGGTATTACTGATTTACTGTATAAAATACTGATTATTCCCTCGTTCTAGATCACTACAAAATCACAAAAAGACGAATCGTACAACAAAACGAATCGATTCTGGTCCCAAAGAAAGAATTAACAAGTGTAGAATCATTAAACTGCCGATTCGCTTAACACTAGAATGCCACTTGTCTTTAAACAAAGCAGTTGTTTTGATTTAACATAAATCATCCCTGATCTACTTACATTGGGAGATATCTATTAGCATAATATTTTTGAAACATAATCATGATCTGATTTATAAAGAAAATGATTACTAAAAAGAGTAATACATTTTTTATGTCAATTATCTTCGACTATTTTTTACAGTGTACTACTATATTTAAAAAACATTTTAACGTGACATTTATTTGCAAAATACTTATAAATGGATCTATAGTTATGCCTTTTTTCTTCAAAATTTCAATGCTAGTTTCCATGCTGCATAATTAATACACTTATAAATGGATCTATAGTTGTGCCTTCTTTCCTTCAAAGTTTCGACGCTTTTTAATTATGTCAGAAAATTATCAATACTATTAAAAGGGAAGAAGTCCTAAAAAAATCTACTTATGTAAGGTTATTGGACTTTTTTTTTAAAACTACAAATTAAACTAAATATATCTAAACTATTAATATGTCATATTTTTTTTTATTTTTCTCTTATATCTTATTGTTAATTATCTTATTTTTGTGGAACCATTATTTTCAAAAAATATCCTAATAATAATACCTACTATCTAGGATTAATATTTTGAATCGTTACTAAATTAGTGATTTCATACCTTACGATTTCAAATATGATAAAACACTACTTTATTAAACAAAGTTGACATATCCACTTCGATTCATGCATAAAAGCCCATCGAACTGGTATATGCAAATCATGCATTGCTCTTTTCTTCCACCTACAAATAATAAACACGAACAACCAACTTTAGAGCTGCAATATTAAAATGTTATTAGTAATCATTTGAATTGTCATTACAAAATTAAACAATACTTTTAGTATACACAAATCAGTAGAAAAAAGTTTTAGCCACATATGTTATTATTTAACATATAATTACTCAAAATTATAGTATAACAATGTACTACAATAATATGATTATAACCCATTATGATCATATATATCGAATTTGACCATATGATATATCATTTTTTAAGAAATTAAATTAATTTATTTGAGACCACGGGTTTGTTTTTTTTAACTTTGTTAGATTCAAATCATTTTTTTATAAAAACTACTTCAAATAATAGTGGGCTCTTGGAGTTTTTACCGGATTATATCAGATTTTTAATTAACTTTTTTTTTAAATCCGAACCAGATTATATATTGGGTACCGGGTATACTGTTTGATCAAGGCTCCGAATCGGATAGGAAAACGCTTCTTAAAATTCAAACATCATAACAAAAAACTCTTAAATTATTTTTTCTAATAAAATTTTATAAATTCATGCAATTTTACCAAAATTGTCAACAAAAAAAAGATACTCGTGCTTTGAAAACGGGTCAAAAAAGTAGTACATTTGAAATTGAATATAGATAAAAATAGTATATATTGATGGTTATAATTATGATACAAATATGTAACAATAGAAACTAATTTTCAATTTAAAATAAGCAACTCATATCGTTACTACATTTCAATATTGAAAACACATTGTTCTTCAATATAGAATATATATATACTATTAAATCACACATATAATCTTTAAATCTACTTCGAATAAATACCACACTTTAATTTTTTTGAAAAACATAAATTTGTAAGATTTGAAACAAAAGATAAAAGTAGTTTTTTAATTAATATTGGATCAATAGATGAAAAACAAACTCGCACTTTTAAGTGCGGATCAAAATCTCGTTGTTAGTTATTTGCCAATATTGCCAGAAAA
Source organism: Brassica napus (assembly GCF_020379485.1). NCBI lineage: Eukaryota > Viridiplantae > Streptophyta > Magnoliopsida > Brassicales > Brassicaceae > Brassica > Brassica napus. Next base: position 25,389,709 of record NC_063435.1, on the reverse strand, counting down.
TTATGTCATTTCAGAAAATAAATACCTCAAAAATTCCATTCCGACAACAAAAGTAGCCGCCACTACAACCAATACAAATTTACCTGGAAAGTAATAAAAGCTATTTGAACCGCAAAATTTAGCATTTTCATGGAGTCTCCTTTGATGTGACTTCGTTTGTCCTTTATATGCCTCGTTATCTGTAAGTTCAGATATTTGCTAATGCGTTAAGCTCAAGCCATCCACAAAAACAAATTATTAGCAGCAGATAAGTCGAAAGCATCCCTCTTTGCTTCTTCTTCTTCGGATAAAAAGGTCAGTTTCTTTGGTTCTCGTGTTTAATTTTAATTTTTTTTTAAATCTTATTTCGAAAAGAGAAAGGATTTCTTAATCGCAAATCACTGCCCACGAGAGATGTTTAAAGCTGTATCAGCATTAACGTTTCGTAAAGATGAAGAAAGTACTAATTTTACTCTGTTTTCGTTCTGTTCAGCTCTTTGTTTACTTATATTAAGCTCAGTTGACTCATTAGCTCTGCTTACAGGACTCCAAAATCAATACCAAAAATAGCGTTGAAGCTCTTAGGAAGGCGCTGACTGGGTCTTGAGAGATGGGTTTGTGTTAAACTCGTGGGGTTTAAGTCAAAAGATTCAAAATTCAAATGGAGCCTCCAAAAGGATTCCTTGCTTCTTTGGTGCATTTCTTAGTGTTCCTTCCTTATTTCACTGCATTGCTGTTTCTGGGTGTCATCAAAGGTATGACCTTTATAGTTCTTTATAACATTGCTTCCATGTTTCACACTTTATCTCCTTCATTCTTCTATTGGGTGGCACTAAAGGTCTGAACTTTCAATGGATCTCTACCCCTTTAAGCCTAGTTTTCAGTTTGTTCAGACAAAGTGGTTTTAACTCACGTTGACTTCATTACATGGATGTTGACTTTAGTGATTGTTCTTCATACTGTAAACTATAGAGCTAATTTGAGTGTCTGAAAGTTTAAGAAGTCAAGCATTTTGATTCTGTTTAGGCTCATTTGCACTTATCAAATTCATTATAATGTAACAATGCTTTCTTTGTTGCTTAGGTATCGTTCTGTGTCCACTGGTATGCTTCGTTATGACTATAGGCAACTCTGCGATCATACTAACTCTTTTGCCTATTCACATCGTTTGGACATTCTACTCAATAACGAGGTAACTAACTCCTCTCCTGAAAACATTCCATTTTCCTTTTTTCTCTCTCTCTCGGCGTTGAAGACTCTTTGTTTGATTCTTCTCAGTGCCAAACAATTAGGACCGATCTTGAAGCTCTTTATATGCCTATGTCTACCTGCCGCCATCATTCTCTGGCCAATTCTTGGTGTCTTAGCAAGTGTTCTTGGAGGAGCTTTATATGGTTTTCTCTCCCCAATCTTCGCTACCTTTGATGCCGTTGGCGAGGGCAAGCCTTCCCCTCTTCTCCATTGCTTTTATGATGGAACTTGGAGCACCGTCAAGCGCAGCTTCATTGTTGTCCGTGACTTCAAAGACGTGTGCTTTCACTCCTACTTCTCATTTATGGATGAGATTAGAAAATGTAGTCCGGATCAGAACTATCATGAGATAAGGTATATGTTTATGCTCGTTCTTGAGTTCTAACGTATCTTTCAATAGAGCTTACTAGGCCTGGTCTTCGGGTTCGAGTCGGTTCCATTCAGGTCTAGTCATTTGGAACCTACCAACTACGTACGCTAAGCGGGTTTGGGTCGGTTCAAATCTATAATTAATATACCTGTAATTTGCGGGTCTCGTAGTCGATCCATATCGGTTTGGGTATTTAAAATCGGGAAAACTCAAAGTACCCAAAAACCATCAAAATTTAGCTGAAATTTATATCATATTTATATAAAAATTTGCAAAATAACCAAAAAAACTATTAATAATTAAACATTTTTAAACTCTATATTTAACATTTAAAGTTTTTCATTACTTATAAATGTTACAAAATAATAAAAAAAATTTCAAACAAATTCAAATATAGAAAATAGAACACATAAAGTCATAATCTTCGATATTCATGTTTTTAAGTTGGGTATAAATCGATTCTTATATGGTCGCGGTTCTTTTCGGATTCACATCTATTCGGATCAGCTTTTTTCGGTTCGGTTCTTTTGGGTAGAGGAATTTTCGATTCAACTAGAAACTTGTAAATTTTCGAGTCGGTTCCGGTTCGAATTTTCCGGGTAAAGTGCCCAGCTTACTTTATGTCTGCAATTTTATTTGCAGGCTACTTCAACTTCCAGGTGCATTGATAGCTTCAGCTCTCGGGATTCTTGTTGCTTTCCCTGTGATCTCACTAGTAGCCTTATGCAAAAGCCCTTACATGCTCTTCAAAGGCTGGCACCGTCTGTTTCACGACCTCATTGGACGGGAAGGTCCATTCCTGGAGACAATGTGTGTCCCCATAGCAGGCCTTGCCATCTTACTTTGGCCTTTGGCCGTCGCTGGAGCAGTTCTTGGTTCAGCTGTCTCTAGCATCTTCCTCGGTGCTTATGCAGGAGTAGTCTCATATCAAGAATCATCTTTTTACTGTGGACTATGCTTTGTGGTCGCCTCTGTGTCCATTTACGACGAGTATAGCACTGATATACTTGACATGAATGAAGGATCTTGCTTCCCAAGGCCTAAGTATCGAAAAAAAGAAGCCGAACCAACACCTTTTTCAGGTCCTATACCAAGACAAGGCTCTGTCAAGAACATGGCTTCAACAAGAGTAGGGTCAGTGAGAGTCCCTATGATTGATGTTAAGCCTCTTGACGTAAGCACATGCATATTATATCACAAACCCAAATAGCAAAATAAAGACTTTTTTGAGTTTTGATGATGGGTGTTGAAACCTTGCAGCTTTTGGATGGTCTCTTTGTGGAGTGTAGGAAGTTTGGAGACGTTTTGGCGAGTAAAGGACTGATAAACTCAAAAGATATCGAAGAGGCGAGGTCTAGTAACGGCAGCCAAGTGATCAGCGTTGGCTTACCAGCTTACGCATTTCTTTATGAGATTCTACGCTCTGTCAAAGCCAATACTTCCGGCTTGTTGCTCAGTAAAGTCTCAACCTTTTCTTTGTTTTCTTGAATCATCAACGAGGATTGAACTAGTGACACAATGTTTGTGTGTTAGGTGACGGTGTAACTGAACTAACTACCAAGAACAGACCAAAAGATGCTTTCTTTGATTGGTTTCTGAATCCGTTTTTGATACTAAAGGAGCAAATGAAAGCTACGAACTTAACTGATGAAGAGGAAGAGTATCTCGGAAGGTTGGTGTTGCTGTATGGAGACTCAGAGAGGCTAAAGAACTCGTATGCTGATTCATCTTCTCCTCTTCTCACCGAGCGTAAAAGAGCTGAGCTTGACGCCTTTGCTCGCAGGTAATGTCTAAAAGTTTCTATATTTATATATAAAGAGAGGCTAAAGTTTCTATTTTTGGACTTTGTGTTTTGTGTGTGTTTGTTAGGATTCAAGGGCTGACGAAAACGGTGTCAAGGTATCCAACATACCGTAGACATTTTGTGGAATTAGTGAAGAAACTATCGGATGATTTGGAGGTCCAGGACCGTGACGGTTCAGAAATTATAAGAGAAGCGCCTGGTCCGGTTAAGATATTTTCTAGGATATTCAGTCAAAGATCGTTCAGAAGGAAAGAGAGTATCAATGGATCCGACCAAGAATCAAGGAAGGGTGTCTCAAGGATGGTAGATATCGTTTGATCAATGGACACTGGGACGTGTGGATAATGTTATAATGATTTGGATTGTTTTTGATTTGTAGAAGAGTACTGTTATGAAACAGATGAGTATATGTCTTCGGTCAAGAAACTGTAATTTTGAAAAAAAGTTCCCTAGCGAATGCCTCTCATCTGTAAATCATGGGACATGTTTCCCCAACTATCAATCAATTCCAACCAACCAACCATGAATTTCTCGTCTTTTTTATTTGTTTTTGCAGTACTTTGCACATGCAAAATGTTCTCATGTTTTGAAATAACAAGTTCATGCATGGTGAAAAAAAAATAGAAGTTTTTTGTAGATGGAACTGTGGTTGCTATCAAGGAGGTCTCCATGGCTAGGCTTAGTAAGAAGTTGTAAGATAGTCTCATGTCGGAGATTTTCATCTTGAGGAAGATCAATCACCCCAACATCATCCGCAGAAGGTATAGGCTGATGATAGTTTTTGTACTGTAAATGTTCATTGTTTAGTATGGGAATGACCCTTGTTGAATTCAGATGCTAAGCATTTTCTTGAACTCCATAGACCATGTAGGAGGAGGGTGATGATTTTGTATTGGGAATTGTAAATGCTCTGAGTGTGAATGGGTTTGATTGCTAAAGGATGGTTTTCTGTTTTGTGACATTTGATGATGTAGGAACCAGGGAAAAGAGCATCAAAGCATTGTTAATGAATTATGTTCATCAGACACTTGCTTCTTTCTTTCACTACGGTGTCCACTCTCTTTCATATGGCAAGTTAGTTTATATGATTGATTTGCAAATTATTGTGTGCAATGTGTATAATATGACTATCTGTGAAGCTATACAGGTAAAAAATGATTCATTTATAGCTCGTGCTTGTTCATTGCGGATGAGAAAAAAGCAACAGAAAATTGATTTGTGTGTTTTCTATGATGATATCAAAACAGAGGATTGGGAATGGGTTGGATCTTACCTCAAAGGAAGACTCAGCCAACTGAAAGAGAAGCATGAAAGTAAACCTCTATGTCTCTTATCTCTCACAAGTCACATGCTCTCTCTCGTTTATAACATTATGTTTATGGATATGGTTTCGTCTCTAATGTAGTTGTTATATTAATTTAAATGAAAGGTTTGTTGGTTAGTTTTGAGTTTTCTCTACTTTTAAATTTTATAAAATCCAATAATTTGTAAGTTTTGTAAAATTTAAATTCAATAATTCAACTTTAAATTTATTTTTAAAATTTTTTAAGAACTTCAAAGGGGTTCTGCTATTGGACCATAACAAATTTAATTACATTGCAAGAGATTCTAAAGTTCACCGATTACAAAATTTATAATTAAACTAGTTTTTCCTTCTTTTTTTTTGGGTAAAAATGTTAAGATAATTAAACTAGTTATTAGAATTCATCATGGATTCTTACTATTGGAGATGGTCTTACCAAGTAATTCAAGCCAAAAAAATGAATTTTTTTTTGAATTAATATTAAATTTATTCACGAAAAAAACCTTTTTACAGAGAGCGAAGTTTATGCATGGTGATTATTTTTCTTGCAGATGTGACGGTGTTTCTCACTTTCTAAACGGGACGGGCTTCCTCTTGCCGGCTCCTCTTTCATTCAGTAGGTGAAGGCATCCAATAAAATAATACCACGTGTTAGATATCACTCTCCTCGAGACGAGCACACGCCTTTGAAATTTTCCAGTGCTGTGACGGCCACGATTGACCTAAGTTAGTATCTATAACGAACGGTCACAATGTCTCAAAGAGTTACTTGTACAAAAGATCTACGGCTCTTATACGTAGATGAAGCTGAGCCTCACACTACAAATACGCACACGTAGGTGATCTTGCTAATATTGTGTTTATTATAAATTAATTATTTTCCGAAAAATATAAATACTCAAATTAATATTCAGCCATCTTCAATCTCCCGTGAAAATGGCGTCCGGCTTGATCGGAAAGTTGGTTAGAACCAATCCGTCGCGATTAACCACCGCGGCGAGGCTAATCCCGTCGCGATGCACAGCCTCCGCACCACAACCGGAATCAAAACCTTCGTCTAACGGCGGCAAACCATCGAACCTGAAGACGTTCCAGATCTACCGATGGAACCCCGACAACCCCAGCAAGCCCGAGCTCCAAGACTACCAGATCGATCTCAAGGACTGCGGCCCGATGGTCCTCGACGCCCTAATCAAGATCAAGAACGAGACGGATCCCTCCCTCACGTTCCGCCGCTCGTGCCGAGAAGGGATCTGCGGCTCGTGCGCGATGAACATCGACGGGTGCAACGGCCTCGCGTGCCTGACGAAGATCGAGGAGGGGGCGAAGGAGACGACGACGATCACTCCCTTGCCGCATATGTTTGTGATAAAGGATCTGGTGGTGGACATGACGAATTTTTATAATCAGTATAAGAGTATCGAGCCGTGGCTGAAGAGGAAGAGTCCGGCGTCGGATGAGCATGGGAAGGAGATTCTGCAGAGTAAGAAGGATAGGGCGAAGCTTGATGGGATGTATGAGTGTATTTTGTGTGCTTGTTGTAGCACGTCGTGTCCTAGTTATTGGTGGAACCCTGAGTCTTATCTTGGCCCTGCTGCTTTGCTGCATGCTAACAGGTAATGATTAGAGATTGGTAGTGTTGATGGCTTGTGAATAATGGATATAGAAATGAATTGCGAATGATAGGACTTAGGACCTGCTTTGAGAATTTGAATGGATGGTTGGGAAGATTCGTGTATACATAACTTGTTGTTAGCTGCATTGATTCGACTTGTATCTAATTGTAGGAACCGCATGTTCAATGTTTTGGTTTAGGAAGTTGGTTTTGATTGAGTTAGTAGATAAAGTTTTGATCTTTCGATGTGTTTGTAACACTATTCAAGTTGAATTTTTAGGGGAATAGGTTGCATGTTGTAGGAATAGGAACCTGTTTTTTAGAATGTGCATGGAGGGTTGGGAAGATTCGTGTATATATATCTTGTTGTTAGCTGCATTGATTCGACTTGTATCTAATTGTAGAAACAGTATGTTCAATGTTTTGGTTTGGGAAGTTGTTTTTTTTATCGAGTCAGTAGATAAAGTTTTGATTTTTCGATGTGTTTGTAACACTATTCAAGTTTCTTTTTTATGGGAATAGGTTGCATGTTGTAGGAATAGGAACCTGTTTTTTAGAATGTGCATGGAGGGTTGGGAAGATTCGTGTATATATATCTTGTTGTTAGCTGTATTGGTTGGACTTGTGTTGTGGTGCTTGAATTAGTGTTTCCAGTCTAGCTAATTGTAGAAATATTATGTTCCGTGTTTTGGTTTGGGAAGATGATTTTGATTGAGTTAGTAGATAAAGTTTTGATCTTTCAATGTGTTTTAACACTATTCAAGTTGGCTTTTTATGGGAATAGGCTGCATAATGTAGGACTAGGAACCTGTTTTCAGACAGAATTTGCATGGATGGTTGAGAGTTCGTGTATACAACATATCTTGTTGTTAGCTGCATTGATTCGACTTGTGTTGTGTGGTTCTTCACTTTTGTTTTGCTGCTTGAATTGGTGTTTCCAATCTAATTGTAGAAACAGTATGTTCAATGTTTTGGTTTGGTCAGCTGTTTTCAGTCGAGCCAGTAGATAAAGTTTTGATCTTTCAATGGGAAGATTCGTGTACGCATATGACATATCTTGTTGTTAGCCGCATTGACTCGGCTTGTGTGGTTCTTCATTTCTGTTTTGCTGCTTGAATTGGTGTTTTAGCAATCGGATTGTGGAAACAGTATATTCAATGTTTTTTGGTTGGGGAAGCTAATTATAATCGAGGTAGTAGATAAAGTTTTGATCTTTCGATGTGTGTTGTAACAAGATACTTGTTTTCACATGTGCAGGTGGATAAGCGACAGTCGTGATGAGTATACTAAGGAAAGACTTGAGGCTATTGACGATGAGTTCAAGCTTTACCGTTGCCATACGATCTTGAATTGTGCCCGTGCATGTCCAAAGGGTTTGAACCCAGGCAAACAGATCGCGCATATCAAGCAACTTCAGCGTTGAACTGCTTTTTGAAGTGTTGTGCGGTCACTGAAGCTAATAATCTTCACAGTCTTGGATTTTCAATTCATTTTTTGTATTGTTGTTGCCACACCTGAAAGAAACTCTTTTGGCAAGTCTTCCCAAGTAGATGAGCTTTGTGGTTGTATCTTGCTGAAAAATCTCTCGAGTAATAAAACTGAAGAAAACTTAAACCTCATCTACTCTTTTGTGTTCCACCTGCAGTGTTTTATAAAATATACATGAACACAACGTGGTAAGATTAACATAACCACAAGTACTGGCACAAACAAGAAAAGATACATTGACAACATTTGCTCTGTTATTCATATCTTTTGGTCACGGACATAACAGCGACAAAGAAGATGGTGGGTCTCGCGATAATGATGAAATTTTTTGTATGATGTGCGGGTTATGATGGAACATGTGTTGGATGATTTGATGAAGAAGATGGTTGGTGTTTGGTCTGAAAAGGAAAGAAACGATGATGCCCTCTTTCACGTGGCTCAGCTTTTTCTTTTGGGAATGTAATATAATTGTTTATAGAGACGCTTGTTTATTTTATCTTTCACGTAAAGTTGATATTGATACCTTTATTATTATTATCAAACAAGAGCCAAGTTCAAAGAACAAGATTGAGATCATATCAAGAAACTGGACTTGTTCTTCATCACATAGTACATGAAACAAAAGAAGCTACTTCCAGTTTTTTTTTCCTATTGTACTCGAGTCTCTCTTCTTAAACTGGTGAAAAAAGAGCATACTCGTTGACATGACATCTACGTAATAACGAAATTGTTTGTGTTTTAATCACTAAGTAGTAGCTTGATCGAACGATCTGAGTTTTTGAAAACCCTAAGATCGATCTCTTTTATTCTTCCATGTGCCATGTGCAGACTTTGTGTGTAGTGTCTTGGTTCCCCCCCAAAGAGTTTCTTCAACGTTATTTTCTTTAGCCTTTCTTTAAGATTCTCTTCTTACAGTCTTGGGCTTGAAACAAAGACATAGAAACTGCTTCTTCTGTTTCTTCGTCTCCCTCTTTCCCTGCCCAACACGCAACAGATAATATGAGAGTCATCTTGATGTGACCATGTGATTTCAATTGAAGAAAGATCTTACCTTCTTCCTGCTATGATTCTGATCTCGAGTTTTAGCATTACCCCTGAAACAGCTGGAGGTAAAACAAAAAGAAACAACCATAATCAAAAACAGTAACAAAACCAATACTAACAAAGAGAGAGTCTGACTTACTTCAAGAAACTGAATTTCTTGCGGTGAACCGGTTTCTCTTCATTCTTCTCTGAGATTTGAGTTATCGGTCTTTCGCTGTATTTTAAAAAACAATCAGTAAAGAGTGACAAAGATTAGTGTTACATAGAGAGAAACAACAAACCTTGTTTTCTCTGGTGTAGTAGCAACCTCCGTCCTTGTCTCTATAGGTTTAGGAGGAGGGATTGTTTTCTCCAGAGACAATCTAAACACCGGTCTGTTCTTGGTCATCGATCTCCTTGTTTTCTCCTCTTTCAACAACTCTTCATCTTGCTCCTTCTCCTCCTCCTTGTCATCACACTCACTTTTCTCTTTTACTACTTCCATTTCATCATCCACGGCATCAACAAGAACGTCGTCGTTTTGAATACTTTTCCTCTCGGTGGTTGATTCTTCCTCCGGTAACAAACTCAACGGAGGCTGCGTCTCCAAAGCCTGAAGCAAGACTTCAGCTGGCGTCACGGTAGGTTGCTCTTCCGTTGCAGCTTTCTTGGCTTCGGCTATTCTCTTGTAATGAGCTTCGAAGAAGGCTTTCTTCTGAGCGACGGAGCCAGGACGAGAGTACTTCTCTGCTTCTTCCACATACTTCTTGTGCGAAAACGTTGACCACTTGCCCCACTCAAGATTCTCTGTCATGAACTTCCCAAACGAGATTGATTGGTTAAGCGCATGGTTCGTGTGATCCTGCAAACAAAACAAAACAAAAAACTCACATCAAAATCACAAAGTTGGAAACTTTTCAGTTGAATCTAATGAAGAAACTAATCGTTTGCTTCCTCTCTCTCTCTCTAGAATCCAAAGTTGGAAACTTTCAGTTGAATCTATCTGCTACTTTCTCTCTCTCTCTAGAATGAAACTTTTCATATTTGGTTTCTTAGAGACTCCATTAACAACAAACCCAGAAGCTTCCTTTGTTCAATATCGATAAAGGTTGAAACTTTCTTGGTGGGTATTCATGAAAAGCTTATAAAACAGAGCCCAGTTTCCGTTGGGATATTTTCCGGGAAAATTTCCCAAAAAAAAAACAGAGCTTTTTAAAAATAGAAAGGAATCAATAAATTGGAGAAGAAGAGACTAACCTCATGAGAATCGGTACGGGTAATAGGAGCTGCGAAGGAATATGAATGAGCTAGAACTGCAGATTCACCCATTTTTTAGCTTCAAGACAAAACCCAGAAGAAAATAAAGGTTTTCTATTTTTCTGGGGGAAAGTGTTTTTTTGCTTCGTCGTCAATAAAACGTCTCTTGAAATTCAAAATTTGAAAGGGGAGAAATGTTTTATCTCTCTCTCTCTCTCTGTATGTATGTCGTTGAAAGGGATTCTCTCAAGCTGAGGTGGGGAGAAGATCTCAAGAATATTATTTAGATCTGGGTCCCACCAACAATTTGAAGATAAAATCAAAACATAAATTAATGTTTCAATTTTTTTAGGTTTTGTTATTTTTTGAGGATAGGAAATTAAAAAGGATTATAGAATTATAAAAAAAACTTGGAAGAAATGATTTTTTTGTTTTGATGTGGTCGTTGAAATGAACTGGTTGAGAATTGAAGCAAAAGGAAAATAAAATGTTTAGTTTTTTTTTTAATTTTCTTTTTCTCTTGTGATAAAAGGAAAAAACTGTTAATTCCAGAAACTTGGTCTTCTTCCTGGCAACCGATTTATGAGTCCTTTAAAATTTACATGTTCCTATTTATTAATTCTATTCCTGGAATGTTTTAATTAAAAAGTAACAAAAATAAAATCAAATGGATTTAAATCTAAGATTTCCTGTTTACATGTAAAATGAACGTTACTTTGCAAGATATTATTTTCACCATTCAGTTTCTTTTCCTTCTCTTTACCTACCCTCCATAAAATACAATTTCACCACCATCTAATTTGCGTTTAATATGTTATCGCAACTTTAGTTTTGTCTTAGACTTTGTAGCAACACCCTTTCGTAACAGTTTGGAACGATACAAGAATGATATATCGTGATTGTCTACATTTCTTGATAGTATTAAAATGCTTTGGACTAAGCGATTAAAAATGTTGGTTTCCAAGAAGATTTATTTTTCAACAAACCATGTATCCAATCGAGATACAAAGATGAAGAGTCAACTAGTGCTAATAATAGTAGTTTAACAATGTATTGAAAAGGTAAACAAGTTTGCTAATTAAACAGCACCAAAAAAGTGAATGTAAGTAAGCAAATCATATTGTGAAATTTGCATTTTTCACAGAGGTCTTCGAGTTCTATTAGATTCGAAGTTACTTCCCCTAAAAACATTTTAATTGTATATAGTTTCGTTGGTGGTAATAAAAGTAGATGAAGTAGGAGGTATCAACGTTGGTGTGTACAACCGTTTTAGAATATTTTGTAACACCAAAAAGACAGCTTTAGATTGCAAGTAATCTCTAACATGGTAGTTAGTACGATACATTACGCTTCAACCATCACAGAAAGCAACACTATTCCAGACCGGTTATATAGAGCTGTTTTATTTTGCATTCGTTTTAACGTTTAGCGATTAATGATTACAACTGCCTTTGTTTTTTCAGTTATTAATTTAAGTTTCAATGATATCTACACATTTCAGTCGCTATAAAATAAAGTAGTTATGTCTTAGAGCTTGATTGGTTTCCCCGCTACCACCCGCAAACGCAGCTTTTGCGGTTGGTAGCGGTTGACAGCGTTTCGAAACAATCATACAAACCGCTACAAATCACTTCAAACCGCTCCGAACCTCTTAAATTCAAAAGCTGGTTCCAGCTAGCGTTTGCGGTTGCGGGCGGTTGCGGGAGGATATTTTTTTTTTTTTTTTAAAAAAACCATATAAATACAAAAATAAAAATATTTAATAAATTTTTTAAAATGAAATTATAAAAATACTAAAATATATCTATTATATTTTAATTAATATTATAAAATTTTAAAATAAAAATATTTTCTATAATCTTAAAAATTTTAAACTATAACTTTGAAAATATAATTTACATATTTATTATAATATTATGATTTTTGATATTTTTATAATTATATAAAATATAAATATTGTTAATTTATTATTTAATCGCTGCTGTATTTGGTAGTTAACCAGTCATAAGTATCCCGCAAACGCACCAATTTCTAACCGCAGAACCAGTCGTACAAATCTCTTAAAACCGCTAGAAACCGCAACCACCCGCATCCGCAAACACCCGTAGCCGCAACCGCAACCGCTGCGTTTGAACCAGTCAGACCCTTAATCTATTGTATAATCAATAATTGTCCCAAAAAGCTATAGAATTATTAGTTGGGGCTACACTAAAAAGGATAAATCAAGGGCAGAAGTAGCGAGTGAAGCCCACATTATGTTATCATATCACCTTGTCTATTTAAAACTTTTGGAAATTTAAATCTTACAATAAAACTTTAAAACAATATAGTATACGTATTCACATTATTAATTTAAAATATACGTTGACAAAAAAGTTAATTAATGCAAAAATATACATGTAGCAAATGTCCAATAGCTCAAAATATAAAACGATTTGACAATGAAACTTCTGATATCGAAAGCAAAAAATATATTACGTACAAAGGGCTTGGTGTACACTATTAACATAAATAATTACAGAGAACATTTTTATATTGAAATAATAAGTGAGGAGACTTGAAGATTGAAAAGATGATTATTATTTGTATACTTTCAGTGTGTTTGACGTTTTGCAGAATATTCGCGGTTTTATAATCACGTCTAATGAGGTTATTTTATATAAGAACACACTGAAAGATGACAACAAGATTCCATGTTTCTGCACAACAAGGATTCTATCACACTTTGAACAAAAATTGTAAAACACATTGATAAGAATCATTTCCTTCTCGGAGGAGGTTCACGGCTGAGATGATGCTTTTGAAGAATCTTAATATAGCTTCTCATGAGACCAAACTTATTGCTCCCAAGCTCATAGAAATAGTCCCATGGGTATATTCCTGTTCTGTGCAAGTCATCAAACACTAACCTGAATCCTCAAAACAATGATTCAGCGACAACCGAATCAACTTATAAGCAAACATGTAAAAAAAACTTTTCGTATCTTTGATGGCTAAGTTATAATGAATGTCCTTGAGGGATTTGTAAGTACCTTACCCCATAGTTTCCCACCGGTTCTGCAGACATGATTCCTACATACCGCCTTCCAGATATCACCTGATTAAAAACAAAAAAAAAACAGAAATTGATTAGGCCAAAGATGAAATCGGCAAAACTTGATGCCATAGTGTAAAGAGTAGAGCTTAAAGTTTGTCCCACTAGAATCTATGTTGATTAGTCACACAATTAATAGACAAACGACCAACAGCAAGACTAATTGCTAAGATACTTAAAGACTGCATTTTTGATAAAAAAACGTCCATAAGAAGTGAAAACTAGTAGCCATAACGCAAAGAAAACAACACCAGGACTCATTGCTAGAATCAACATCATTGCAGACTCTTTTACTTTATATAAATGATCAAAGTAGTCAGTTGCCATAGCATATCACATACATCATGGCAGACTCTTTTACTTAAAAGACATCATCTTTTTCGAAACCCACCAAGGATCTACCAATTTTCAGCCAATGGCCCAATAGAGCAGCAAATTAGTAGTCATATGGTTATACAAAAACCAAAGAACCAAACCAACTAAACTTAATTTTTGCCAACAACCCATCTAGAACCAAAGTAGAAGTTAGGAGATAGGAGCAATAACAACTCGCTAGTGGCTATAATTTTAGCTGGTCCAAGAAACATTGAAGACAGAGAAACAAAACCAGCATCCAATGCTAGTGTAGCCCTCAAAAGGAAGCCGTCACATTATTGCAATAAGCATGCATAGAAGATGAACTAAAGACAAGAGTATCAAAGTCTAGAAACCATCTCTGATGCATAAAGTTTTCACCTTTTCACCACCGATTGATCTGACTTTCCCATCAGCAGCTGGGCTATGCACTCTCAGAAACTCAGATGAGAAACTGAACTTGCTGCCATCTGCATACTCTACCTCAACCTTCAAAAGGATAATCGATTCATCAATCAGATTCCAAAATCGAATGAAGAGTTCAAAAACACACAGCGAAGCTTACGTTTTTGGGAGATACAATAGAGAATCCTGAGATTTTTGGAACAGCTACATCACCCTTGCCGTGGATTCTCCGGCTAATCACTCTCGTAATCGCCAACATGTTCTTGTTCCGGCGATCGCCGGAGACGACGACTCTTCTCACTCAAATCATCTCACTCCCCGTAAATGATTCATTATTTGGCCCAATTACAGGCCTTTTGGGCTTAATTGCTTTAATTTTTAATAACGAATAACAAACGACGACGTATAGTGGAACTAAGTGCTGGTTGGGTCCCACTTACTCCACAAACTTTAGTCAAAGATAAAGGTAGTGAGTAGAGTACTACCTAAACAAGATCACGCCTCACTCGGAAAATCGAAACAATATAAAAAATATTTTCCGAAATGGTTAAAGACTTAAAGTTATAAAAGCTGTAAAGATATCATGACTTTGAAAATATAATACGCAAGGTATAAGTATAAACATATTTTTTTCCCAATATGACTTATACCAAAAATATATTAATAAATGATTAATTAGGTGATTTTCATTTTCCTATTAATTAACGGATGAGAGAAGTTTAAAGGATTCTCATCAATAACTCAAAGAAAGTGAAGTAAAAAAAAACCGTCGGTGAAAGTAAATTCATTTTTACTCAATAAAGCAGTTAGATTAATAGGAGACCAGTAGTTTTAGAGAGTTTCTCGTTCCCCCCAAGTTCGTGACTCTCATTCATATTCTTCAGGTAAAATTCCTTTATTTTTTTTTTAATTAAAAGGAATATTGAAAAGAAAAATAAAGAAATTATATTCTTCTGCTAATCATCAACCTATATTCTCGTGCGTGTGGGCTTACAAGAAGGAGCAACATAGAGGAACATAGCTTCTCCTCCAGTACATAGACGGCCAGCGCCGGCGATATCGGCGGCGTAGGAGATGAAAAATCGTAGGAAACTCAGTGGTGTTTGCGGTACGTGGAGGACGTTCTTCTGGTTCGTCGTTCTGTTTGTCTTCTCCTTCGTTCTCTTCTCCACCATGTTCGTCTTTAAAGGTATAATTATGATCCGAGTTTTTTTATTTTTATTTTGTTAATCAGAAACTAAAAATTTAAATTTAGCAGGTAAGTTTCGCCCGGTGGTACGTACGACGATAAGCTTCTCAACGGCCAAAGCGGTTCTCCGCCGTGAGTCCGTAACGCTATCTCCGGCGGTTTCGATTCGCGAAGCGGTGAAGTTACCTGAGCAGACGCTGGTTTTCCTTAAATACCCTCCGTCTCTTCGGTTATATACTAGAGACGATCTGGTTTGCGTTTTCTCCGGCGGCGGAGACTCGTCGAAGCTACGGAAGGAGTATCCGACGGCGGTTGACAGCGACAAATTTAACGGTCAGATCGTACGGTGCCCCGAGACGCCACGTGGATACAACGTATCGCTTGCGGTGTCGAGATGGACGGCGGATGATCACATTCCCGCTGGGCCCACTCACCAATGGGATTGGCTTGTTTACGACGCCGTGATCGATCACGATAACTCCACGGTGGTTTTCGTCAAGGGTTTAAATCTACGGCCGGGGAGAGTTGCTGACGTGTCGAGGTACGAGTGCGTGTACGGCTGGGATTTCGCGAAACGTAATCGGTTAATAAGATCTGACGTGTTCTCCGCGGCGCAGGAGATTATACGGTGCAGAACTCCGTTAACTGTGTTAGATGGGCCGAAGTCAGCCCATGGGCCGGTTAAAGTCTCGGTTAGAATCAAAGGAGGAACTGGAATGCTTCCATCCATCGCTCAACCGGGTCGGATCATTAACCCGCCGCGACGGAAACCGTTTGAGATGTGCGTTTGTACCATGACGCGAAACGCAGCCGCGGTTTTAAGAGAATGGGTGATGTACCACGCCGGGATCGGCGTTCAACGGTGGTTCATCTACGACAACAACAGTGACGACGATATCATCGCCGAGATCAGGGATCTCGAAAGCCGCGGCTACAACATCTCTAGACATTTCTGGCCGTGGATCAAGACTCAGGAAGCGGGATTCTCGAACTGCGCGATTCGTGCAAGGAGCGATTGCGATTGGGTCGCGTTCATCGACGTCGACGAGTTCTACTATATCTCTTCGGGTCAATCACTAACCAGCATCATCAGAAACCACACCGTCTTTGATACGATCGGTGAAATTCGAACGCCGTGCCACAGTTTTGGACCGTCCGGTTTGCGTAACCGGCCTCACGGTGGAGTCACGGAGGGATACACTTGCCGTGTGATTTTACCGGAGAGACATAAAAGCATACTCCGGCCGGAGGCGATGAACGATACTCTGATCAACGTAGTGCACCATTTTCACCTGAAAGATGAGTTCACGTTTGCTGACGTGGATAAAGACGTTATGGTAATTAACCACTACAAGTATCAGGTTTGGGATGTTTTTAAAGAGAAGTTTTATAGGAGAGTCGCGACTTACGTGGCGGATTGGCAGAACGATGAGAATGTCGGGTCGAGAGATCGGGCACCCGGTTTAGGAACCCGACCGGTCGAACCACCTGATTGGGCCGAGAGATTCTGTGAGGTTAATGACACTGGGCTTAGAGATCAGGTTTGGGAGAGGTTCAAAGACATTAAAACGCATCGTTTGATATGGGAAAGAGAGGAAGATGAAGATAGACTTAAAAAGGCCTCGTTGGCCCATACTAGGATAGCTCAACAGATTTAACAAGAGCTGAATAAAACTCTCATTAGTCAAAATAATTTTAGTTCATGGAAGATAGATTTTTCTCTGTAATTTTGGTCGAGTAGTGAAGTAAAAATAAGGCAGTTCACAAATAAAATGATGAACTAGTAAATACGGAATAGTACGTAAAAACAGAAAGAAATCAAATGTAAATATCTTAGAGTTCAATAGGCCCAATAGAAATCAAGATTTTAAAAATGGAATCCGACCGTTGGGAGAGAACTATTATCTTCTTTCCTCTCTCTCTCTGGAGCGTTCTCGGAGGAATCAACAGGAAACACGAACCCTAGATCTTGACAATGGTGAGTGAAACACCATCCAAAGCTACTAATCGATCCGTAGCTGGATCGAGCGCGGACATTTTCATCAGCCCGAGATTCAAATCGGCGGCGGCTCTGGCGGGTTGGGACGAAGAGGATCTGATAATCGCTAGCTTCGTGGTGGAAGACACCCCTGAAAGAAGTTCATCTAAGCGAAGGAGACGATCTAATCTGTTGTCTAAAACAAGCCCACCTTCTTCAGGTTCAAGAAGGTAACCACTTTTCTTTAGGGTTCTTCAGATTGGGATCCTCTGTTTTTATAAAAGTTTCGATTTTTATTTTGAATTCCAGGAGGCAAAGGATTAAGCAGAGTTCTAATCAGTTTCCTGTTATTGATCTTGATGAAGTAATTAGACGCGAAGGTACTTTCTTTATTGATCTTGTGGTGGAAACATTAGGATCAATGAAATTAGAGATAAAGATTGATTTTTTTTTTTTGTTGCTCTGTTTTGGTTTCAGAGGAAAAATCTGCAGAGAAGAAGAAGAGAAAGAACAAGGAGACAAAAACAGAAACAAAAGAAGAGAAGAAGGCAGAGAAGGATGAGAAGATCTTGCCAGAGGAGAAGAAGTCAACTTCTGTTGTGCTTCCTTGTATAGATAAGCTTCGTGATGAGTTGTCTTGTGCAGTATGAATTTAAACCTTGAGACTCTTTTCTTTTGGTAGTTCCTTGATTAGTGTTCTTAAAATTGAAATTTTGCTTTGTGATTCTGCAGATTTGTCTTGAGATCTGCTATGAACCAAGTACTACAACTTGTGGACACAGGTAGATCTAACTACACAACATCACATAACTGTCATTGTGTGGTGAATTTGGTACTGACTTGTTCACTTCTGTGTCTGTGTAGCTTCTGCAAGAAGTGTTTACGGTCTGCAGCAGATAAATGTGGAAGGAAATGCCCTAAATGCAGGCAACTAATAGGGTAAAACAGAATCAAACTCTTTTTCAGATTGAAAGATTCAAACTTTATCTAAACAATGGTGTTTAACCATGCAGAAATGGAAAGTATTGTACTGTTAATACAGTTCTTTGGAACACAATCCAGCTTCTGTTCCCTAAAGAAGTGGAAGCGCAGAGAGCTGCTGCTTCTGCTAACTTCCTAAGCAAGGAAACGCCGAGTCCTAGAGACTCTACTCAGCGGCTAAGAGCCAGGAACAGAGAAACTGCGCTTCAAGCTAGGTTGCAGAGAGAGGATATCTCGAGGTTACTTGTGTCTGAAGAGAGAAGCGAGAGGAGGAGGAGAGGGGGGAGTGTGAGGTTGGATCAAGATAGTGATGCAGCGTTCGCGTTGCGGTTACAGCGGCAGGAATTTGCGTCTGCGTTTGGCGTTACGGCGGCTGGGGCAACTTCCTCTTCTTCTTCTTCTTCGTCGTCGGATGTTTCTCTGTCGAGAGCAAGAGCTAACCTACGAGCTATGGCATCAAGAGCTTCTCGTAGGCAATGATAGATGAATGATGATCATTTTATCAATGACATCTTTAAAACCAACCACATTGTATTCCTTTACGTTTTCTTTCAACAACACATTGTATGTTGTCTCTTTTCCGTTTACTTGAAATCTATATTTCTTAGAGAATGTTTTGACATCTGAAGATCTTAAGAAAGGCCTATAGACAGAATCATTTACATGGGTTCACTACTCATACGGATCATGAAGCTCGAACCAAGTGAATGCTAGTTTGGTCGAACTTGCCTTGTCTTTTTGATACTTGCTATTATTTCTTCTTCTGCATCTATTTAGTTAATGGATGCTTGTAGTCTTGTAGAGGGTGGCTAGTATGCCATCAGAGTCATTTTCCGGTTAATGAAACTAAATTCAGTACAAAAAATATAAAAAAAAGAAAATAATTTTGTTTAAAACGCAATTTTATTAATCTAATCTGTTTCAACAATGCACAAAATAATTTGGCTCCACGTTCTTCCTTTCTTAATTTCTTATATTTTTTTAACTGTTTGCAACGGATTATTCTCAGCTGGTGAAGATGGTGTCGACACCTGATGAATGGTCTGCTTTCTCTACACATATAGAAGAATTCAATCGCAGTAAGACTTTCTTCCCTCACTTCCGGATCAGACATATCTTTAGAGCACAAATACCTTGGCGGACAAGTTTGCACGCGGTGCGAGGAGTTCTCCTTCATCTTTGCTTTATGTCGATTTAATCCCACCGGTTTGGCTTGCTAGACCGATTGGAGTTTCTAGTTAGTTTTTAGTTGATGTTGTAAAAAAAAAGTTTTTTAAACAAAGTTTTGACTTATATAATTTTTTTTTCTGACAAATAAATCATTACTGGCAGACCTGTACAATGTGTACATAGAATGTCGTCATAATGGCAATGCAAATTTTGTCAAATTAAAGTTGGCACTAATCTAAAGACTTTGGGTCGTCTGTATTATGTCATTTTCATATAATGTTACAGAATAAAGCAAAAATTATCCAATATTTTCAATAATTAGCATATTATTCTATCTCGATTAAGCTTCGAGAATACTATAATCACTAGGATAAGACCCGCGCCTTGCGCGGAATTAAGTTATTATTTTTATTATATTTTGGAGAATGAAACAATAGTTTGGCTTCATTTGGATTACGGGTGTTCAATCCGGATATCGGGTTGGTTTCGGTTCGGTTCGGTTTTTTCGGTATTTGGTTAGTAAAATATAACTACTATTCTAAATCCATATTTATTTTGACTTTAGTCTTTCACATACTTTTGAAAGATTTCAACTGGACGACTAAATTGATCAGCCAATCTTGTTGCTTTAAATCATTAGTGTTTATATATATATATATATATATTATTTAGTTTGAATATTTATTAAATAAAAATTCATATGCGTTATATTTTATGATCATTTGTAACTTATTATAACAAAAAAATAATCTATTGATCACAAAATTTTCAGAGTGGGAATATTCAAATTTCTAATAATATATAGACGTTTTGAAAAATTCAAATATAACATATAAGAAAAAATATAAATATTTTTATTATATATTTAATGTGATTTTTTAATATCTTTCAATAATATAAAATTAAAAAAAAGAACTAAGATACCAAAATTGTTATCAAATATTTATTATTCATAATAATTAATTTTCATATATACGTTAATCATATTAGGTAATTTCGTAGCTTCTAATTAAGGAAAGTGCAAAAAAAGTTTGGTAGATTATTTATCAATTCGATAGTTAGTTTAATAAAAAATATAATGTAAGTCAAGATGGACCAACCTATTTTTCTAAGAATAGTATATTTTATATAGTCATTTATTAAATGAGAATTTATAATCATACAGTTCTATGATCATTCATATCATTTTATAACTGAATATTTAAATCATCGATAACAAAATTTTCAATGTGAAATCTTTAATAAGTTTATAATTTATAAATGTTTTTGAAAATTCATTGAAAGTTTTAATATTAAAATATTTATGTAATCTTATGGTATATAGTGTTTAATATATATATATATATATATTTATTTATTTATTTTATTATTAAATGATATTTTTTACTCATATGGTTTTAAAATCATGTGTATCTTCTTATAATAAAAATGTTAAACCATTGATCATTAATTTTTAACATAATAATTTTAATAGTTTTAGTCATTTATTGTCGTTTTTAAAAATTCAAAATATAACATATACGAAAAAATCTAAATTTTATTTTTATAGCTAATTTGATTGTTTAATTTATTTTAATAATATAAAATTAAACAAAAAATGATGGAGGAGATATACATTGTTATCAAATCTTTATTATTAAAATCATTAATTGTCATATATATATTAGTCATTTATGGTAATTCCGTAGGTTTTATTTAAGGAAAGAAAATATCATATCATATCATTATATCATATAGTTTGACCAACTTATGTATCTAACAACATATAAAAATCGAATGTGGACCTACTTATTTTTCAATTGAATGTAATTGACTACCTAATTGAGTGCCACCTATGCATTGGGGCCTCTTTTAATTAATACAAAATTGAGGTTACATCTTTTCAAATGTTCCTCAATTAATATATAAGGGATTTTATCCCATAGCATTTTATGAAACATTTAAATGAACATACTCTATATCATATATAACCCCTATATGATCGATGACTATATATTTAAACAATCAATTTTAAAAACACTATAACGTGAACGAACTATATCATATTTGTAGAAAAAGAAAAAATATTATAACATGTTCTATCTATTCATAACTTGAATTCTTGTGTAAACAATATATATATGATAATTAGATTCATCTATCAAACCAGGAGATATGCATAAAATAGATAATCCTAGACTAAAACTATTCTAAATCAAAATTCAAAAGGATTTGTAAATTCAGAGAGGATCTAGGAGATATGCATGAAAAAATGATTTTGATAACCATAATTTCAAAAATAAAGTTGATAATTATAAAAAATAAAATGAAAATTCATTAAATTTCTCAATTATTTAGATTCTCCATGAGATTTTCTATGAACATATGATATATTCCTAAGTAGACTACCAGACAAGATTTTCTATTTCATAAAAAAATATTAAAGAACATTAAGATATAAAAATGATCCAAACTATTTTTAAAGTAATGATGATTAAAACCTGCTTCAAAAGCGGGTCCGAAGTTCAAATTAAAAGTAAAGTTAAGCAATTTAAAATACTGACAAACATCTACTCTATTACTGAGTTTTGATATCAGTTTAATTATATTATATTCTTGGTTGATCTTATTCAGTTACAATCATTTTCCCAATTTATCAACTTAATCTTCAAAATAATTTGAGATATACAAAAGAAAAATCATGTTAGAGCTCCGGCAACATGTCATTATTGAAAATAAAACTAGTAAGAAAGTCAACGATGAAATACTATAAAGAATTTCTAGCTGGAGTTAAAAAATATATCACTTTTAAAAATCTTCACACAAAAGGTTTTAAACTTCTCTATATAAACCAACTTCCAAGAACCTCATCATATTCACAACAAAAAACACATACGAGTCTTGTCTCACATTTTATCATCCTTAGCAGCGTGATCAGAAACCAGCGTCCGACAAACATGATGAAGAAGATCTTTATTCAGATCACTGTGGCTTGTCTTCTGTTGGCCATGATTGCGATCGTCTCGGCTCAGGATAAACACGATGATCATGACCACCATGAAGGCGACGGCCACGACCACGCATCAGCACCTGGACCTTCCTCCAAGAAACCAAACTCCGCTGTCATTGTTGCCGCTGATATGTTCACTGGCTTGGTAGCAACCACCGTGGCTTTGGTCGCTGGTTTCATATACTGAGTTCCTAACTCTTTATCTCGGTTTTTAACGTTTGTGAGTTGTGAATCAAATTTATTTTCTTGTTTTTAATCTTCTTTTATTGTTGTCGCTGTTGTCTCACACTCTCTAAATTCATTAAATATTTTCTGTGTGTTAAAATTGTTATAATAAAAATGGCCTGTGAAATTTATGATGAATGTAAATTGTGATGGAACATGAGAGCTAGTACATATGGTGACGGATGTTTTTTTTCTTGAACACACCCGATGTTATTAAGTATATTGTATATACAATACGAAGTCTTGAAGAGATAGTTGGCTTGATTTACAATAGAGAGCATATCAAACCGTAAATGTAAATCCTGAATATGTGATGCAATAGTGCAATACATAACTATTATATTAGATTCTGGTTTTATATTAACACTAGCATGGTCTAATAGTAAAGAATGAGACTGTATAGTGAGAAATGATCCAAAACCCCACGTAGAATATTATCATAATGGCAACAAAGTTATTAATTTGGGAACTGACTCTAAGAGACCCAAAGAGACATCTGTATACTGATATCGAACTATTGAAATCTTGTCCGTACGTACGTACGTGCGAATATATATTTATTTCTTAGTTGATTAATATCGAGTATCGTTGAGTATACTCGGCGAGTATCGACTAATATATAAAATGATGTTTGTTAAAACTAGCTAGCACGTTGATATACATATATAAGACCATCCATAACGGTGGTCCATAATGAATCCTTAGCATTAATTTTTAAGATTAATGAAATATAATAATAATATTTTGGCTTACCTAACGACGGATCAATCCTTCAAGAAGGATTGGAAGAACTCGATCCTTGATACACGTGTCCCTTACTCTGCTCTTTTTCTCTCTCAATCTCTCCTCCCTTCTCTCTCTCAATCTCTCCTCCCTCGCGCCATCATCTCCCATGGCGGAAACAAGGGTCAAAATCTCAGATCATGTGGGTGGTGAGGTCTCTCTGACGGACTCGGAGGTTTGTTCATCTGATTGTTACCACTGTGTTTCATCTAATCGGTTCTCATCTCTAAGTGTTTCTCCTGCGTAACTAATGGATCTCTATGTGGCTCTCAATTTGCTTTATTTATTAGTTTTGGATAATCTGATCGAATCTGGATAAGTATAGGATTAGATTATGGAGTAGCATGGTTGGATGCTGTTGGGTTTCATCACAGAAAGTGAAAGCGGTTTGGTAAACTTGGGAGAATGATTGGAAACCATCCACGGCTAAAAGAAAGTAGTCGGTTTTTATTCATTCCAGGTCCTGATGACGCAGGTACTACCATCTCCATCACTATCTTAATAAAGATATATGACTAATAAGAACTTATTATATCTGACAGGTCCCTCAACAGTCTTGCCAAGATGCGGCTTACCAAACTCTTTAACTGAAGAGCTTCGAGATGTTATTCCCAATGCGATATTTTCAAGCAATCCATGCAGGTAAGTTCTATAGATGTTGGCCTTGCACGAAGTTTCAGTAATCTGAAGCCTAGTTTAAAGTTCACGTTTTTCTAATCACCTTGGCCAAATCTTGACTATTAATTATTGAAACGATACTTAAGCTTGAAATATAGTTTCAATTAGTTGAACGAATACACTTGGTGATGAAGAACAGGGTTCTTGTTTTTCTAACGAGGTATGCCGATAAGCATCTCTTGTATGGTCTGAACACATTTGCACGATAACAGGGTTCTTGTTTTTCTAACGAGGTTAGCCGTTTCCGTGCTTCTGCACTCTTCTCCAAGTTCTCCAAGATTTCTTGGATGTTGCGTAGTCATTCTTCTTATCAAAGGATTGCATGTCACTGGTACACGAGTTAGGAGAGGAGCATCGGTTGACCTGATCCTCTGAATCAAATGGTGATAGCACATAAGTTGGAGATTTTGTTCCTTTCTCCATAGCTGAGGAAGGAGACTGAGAATATGGAACAGGCGATTTCCGAGGATAAGGATGTGCTGGTTTCCTCTTTGGACGAGGAGGTGGGATCACAACCGTTTTGATCGAGCTGTCGCTACTACTGTCAGCTTCACGAGCCACCTGCAAACGAATCAAACAAAAACTGTCAGATTACAAAACCAACTAGATAAGTAATAAGTATAGACAAGACCTTGGAGAAAAACTTTTGAGCATGGCTTCTGATCTGAACAGCTGTTTTGGAAGAGTGAACCAAAGGATTGTTGTTGTTTTGAAACAGATAGTATTTGCTCACTGTTTTGATTTCTAAGAATTCCTAAAAGCGGAACACCATTGGACACACAAAATAGTGTGGAGTCCTTAACTATTCAAAAAAAAAAAAAATAATACTATAATAATCTTAAGGATTCCAAGAGCAAGTCCACTATTGTGGATGCTCTAACTTCACGGAACTTGTCAGAGCACCTTTATCGGGGTCGCTTACACTGGTCTCTTAAATTAATTATGATTAAAAGAAAAAGAAAATTACCTATTACTGCAAAAGACGTCGCTTAATTAGGAGCTACAAGAGACGTCGCTTATGGACACGCGACGAAGTCTCTATCTTTCTCCCGGCTGTTTCAATTCCAAAATCAGTCGGTTTCAATTCATCGTCGTCATCAATCATCTTCAATTCATCGTCGTCATCAATCATCTTCTTTCTCGTGTGTTCGCACCTCTCGTCTTGTTTGTTGGTCGTGGAGTATACATCGATTCCTCTAACGGTATTGATTCTTTCAATACTTGACACTACTTCAAAAGGTAGTGGCTTTTCTTTTGAGAAGTTGCTATCTGATACCATCTCTGATTCTTCAATATCATCACTGGTGTAGGTGTAAATGGTATCCATCAGAAAGTTGAGACACCTGAAAAGTTATACAGAAGGGTAATTAATCATCAGTTTATTTTTACCTTAATTTCAAAATCTTGATGTATCACAGAATTCTCTTTTGCTTAAGTATTTTGTCTTTCCATCTTTGAAATTTTCAGCAACTGAGAGAGAAAAGACGTGAGAGGCGAGCAAATGAGTTAGTCCAACAACACAACGATGACACCATTTTGAAACCCGAAAACGCGGTCATCGAGCGCTCAAAGTCTGTTGATTCTGCAGTCCTTGGAAAATACAGTATTTGGAGAAGAGAAAACGAGAACGACAACTCAGATTCTAATATAAGCTTGATGAGGGATCAAGTGATCATGGCTAGAGTCTATAGTGGTCTCGCAAAACTGAAGAACAAGACTGACTTGTTACAAGAACTCCAAACCCGAATCAAGGACAGCCAACGTGTTTTGGGTGAATCAACAACTGATTCAGATCTTCCTCGGAGGTAAAGATAATCTTTTTTGTTTCTGTTATTATTACAATTATGTTTCTTTTACTGATTCCTCATTAACGTATAGTGCACATGATAAACTGAGAGACATGGGCCAAGTCTTGGCTAAGGCCAAGATGCAGTTGTATGGCTGCAAGCTGGTTACTGGAAAGCTGAGAGCAATGCTTCAAACCGCTGACGAACAAGTCAGGAGCTTAAAGAAGCAGAGTACTTTCTTGGCTCAGTGTGCTCACAAGACTATGCCGGCTTCATCGTGACAGGATAGATGTATGAAGCTGTTTGCTGGAAATATCAAGAGCATGAATCCTTGACTTTAGCTTCAGGTCACACTGCTACAAAGGAGATGTTCCACTTTCTGAGACCACCCGAGTGTTCTATCTTCAAGGAGAGGATGGGGAAGAGGACGGTCATGAGAATGAAGCTTCCACTTGTAGGGGAGAAAACTTTGCAGCTCACAGTGGACCCTTTCCATTCTCATGTGGCTCTTGTTTCTGTTGAGCTGTTGTTCCACTTCACAAAAAAATTTGGTGTTTAATTAATTTTTTTTTTTAAAACTCTTAAATAAGAAACTTGCAATGGAGCAAGTAAATTTTCGGATCTCTTAGTCCAGTCTCTTAATTCACTTTTATAACTAAAAAGTATTAAAAAAAAAAAATAAGAGACCCATTTAGGGTCTCTAGGATAATGATGCTCTCAGTTTCTAATATCCTTGTAGCATATATTAGAGTAGGGTGGGCACTTTACCCGATACCCGAAACCGCCCCGAATCCGAACCGACCCGAAAACTCCAAACCAAAATCTGAACAGAAGTAGCAAAATATCTGAACGGGTATTAAGTTAGAAGAGATTGGATATCCGAACCCGAACAGATAATATCCGAACCCGAATGGATATCCGAAGATAACCTAATATATATATACTTACCTTTATATTTCTAGTTTACATTTCTCATTTTATAAAAAATATTTATATTGATGTTACACATATTTTAATATCATAATTATATATATAATTATGGAGAAAATGATTTGATATTCATTTAAAATGCTTGTTAAACTTTTTGTTTCATGTATTAACAAAAGTTACATTCAAAGTTTAAAAACAATTCCCAAATTAATATCTATTTGTTTTGAAATATTATCTCCAAAACTATTAATCATTCGATTTATAAAAGATAAAAAAATTCAGTTAAGTGAATTCTATATTTTTAAATACAAGAAACTTAAAAAATGAAAATTTTAATTTTTTTCTTTTAAAATCTAAATATCCGAACCCGATTCAAAATAACCGAATCCGAACTTAAAATACCCAAACCCGACCCGAAGTACAGAAATACCCGAACGGGTTCTATCCTTATACCGAAATACTCGAAAATCCAAAATACCCGATCCGAACCTAAACGGGTAGTGGAAACTTCTTAAGTATTTTTGTTAGAAATGGTAATGTTTATTATATGTTTTCCCTTTTTTATTACAGAAACACATTGGACTATACTTTTTTTTTGATAGACTATACTTTTCTTTCTCTTAACCTATTCTAATTTTTCTTTTTCGTTCATTTTGCTCTTCTTATAAAATAATATATTTATTGGATAAATTTGATCGAGATAGCCAAGACTTCTAATCTTTTTTACTTTTTTTTTTCTGGAGTACGACTCTTTCGACCTTCATTTCTAAAAGAAGGTTGGCAACTATTTCCCCATTTAAACTAGCGTGCAAGCAAATACTATATTGAATATGATCAAGAATCGCTTTCTTGATCAAGCCGGCAAACAGAAATGGTATGGCAAATATTAAATAAAAGTATTTTCATATATCTAATATTCATAGCAAATGGTTTATAGTTCTCTCTATATAAACAAACCACTTTTCACATTCCTACAGCAAAAAGAAAATACACATCCGAATCTTCTTACACACAGCGTTTTAGAAATAATGATGAAGAACATCTTTGTTCAGATGACTTTCGCCTGTCTAGTGTTGGCATTGATGATTACGACGGTCTCGGCTCAATACGACAACGACAATAACTACGCAAAGACACCAAACTCCGCCGTCATTGCTGCCGCCGATATTTTCACCGGCTTGGCCGTAGCCATCATGGCTCTGGTCGCCGGTTTCATCTACTGAGTTGCCTAACTTGCTTTGGTTTATTTTGTGACTTACTCTTCATTTGTATTCGTTTTTCATTCTCCTGATTGCTTCTTTTTGCGTGTTACAAGAGCTTCCGTTGTTATCTTAATTGAAAAGAGATTTACATCAAACTCAGTGTCGATTTGATGTAAAATCACAGATCATAAACCTTGACATAGTATTAAATCTCATTAAGCATATGCATACATACGATCCAAACATACAATCTGCTCTCTCGGCTAATTACTTAAACCCTATCATCCAAAAATAATCATAGTAGCCTGGTCCAAGCAATCGAGCCCTTTGTAGTCGTGTAACGTATACGACAAACAAACACGCTGCAGAAAAAACAATGAAACCAATTCTGAATCTAACTAACTAACATTACTGATGAAGATTGAAACCATAACAAAATTCTCTTTGATTTCATTTCCGTTCATTGAGCAGTGAAGATCCACTATTTGAATATTCTATAGTTCGGACTAAAGAGCTCAGCGTCTGTGAATTCTGCTTTTGGTACGGAACCGAAGGTCGTTATTGTTCACCTGTGAGATCTTAAGACTCAAAGAGATGTATCCTAAAGCAGCTATAGCGTAGAACACTTTGTAAGGAGCCAACTCTAGTCCAGAGAAGAAGCAGTAGTAACCCGCCAGGAGATAAATATGATGTGGACGAAGCTGGTGCCCCAAGACAGATGGGAAAGAGCGGAGGATGCTTGACTCGGGTCTCGAGTTCATTACTCCGTGGAAGATTACACCAACACAGAGAGCTGAATCAGCAAACCAAGGGAAGCTTTGTCCCGTTCCAATACGCTATACAAGAAGATTATTCCATTAAAACCATCACTCAGGTAATGACCATATTCTTAACAGCCATCGAGTAGCAGCATGAAAAAGAGTACCTGGAACCAAGCGGCAAGAGAGGGTACGAACATCATTGCTGCAAGGAGATGTAATATTAGTAAGCCGTGCCTGTGGTTGAAGATGTCAGCTTGTGTCTCAACAAATGATTTTTCAGACGTGTCTGCTGATAAGGGTTCTTGTTTCCCTGAGGTATTTCGAGTTTTTCGCTCGGCTTCAGTTTTCTGGTCGACTGGTTCTTTTCTCCTCGATGCCATCATGATACTTAAACATGATACAAAACAAAATATAACCGTTAGCTACTATTGCCTCTTTACTAATTTCTTATTCATGCTTTTCTTTCTACTCATATGAGTCTGCAATTTTCTGGATCACATACTGTTATTAATATTGTTCTAATCATCCGCCAAGTCGGCAAATTGGACCTAAATGAAACGATTTTTCTAAAACGTTTTTCTTTAAATCGGTCTAGGCACTCAAAAAATCTGTCTAGACGCTGTAATTAATAATCTCATATAAAGCGCCTAACTAGAGCATATCGTCTTTGTAATTTGAAAAGACAGAGAGTTTGCTTACCAGAACATTGAGTTATGACAGCAAAGGGCATGAGAGGCTAGTAGTACAAAAAGACCCAAAGCAGGATGGACAAAGGACACCAAGGTGACGGCAACTAGTGTCATAACAACTGTTGTGTTGAGCTTCAGAATTCGGATTGCCTATTTTAAGAAACAGAATCTCACTAACTCAGTTCTGATAATAAAACTTAGCCAAGAGAAGATGCTAAAGTAAGAGCATATGTTTTTTCATGATATGCAAGGGAGAGAGATGGAGCTTTTATATTCTAGCATCCATTTAATATTAAATGGGTTTAGGTAAAGGTTAGGAGCGAAAGAGCAAACCTTTAAACAGACGAGGCTAGAAGCAAGAGTGGAGCTTCTTTCCAAAGCTTGGCACCTGCGACCCATCAACACTTATTCAGTTATTTCTGGACAGAGCTTAGTAGTATATACATTAGACCAAACATCAGTGAAGAAAGCAATGTACTTACTTTGATTTAACAGTGGTGTGGACAAGGGCGGACGCTTGGAAGACAAACTTGGAGACAATAATCAACACACTGATGAAGGCATTGGCCAACAAATAACAGATCAACGAGACAACAGTGAAGCTTGCGAGGGGAGGAAATGGTTGCGCCATTAGGAAGGAGAAGAACAAGGAACTTAGAAGAGGGAAAGCAGCTAGAAGGAGAAATGGAGATGGCAGTTCTAAGTTGGACTCTACAGCAGAGAGCAATGGTGGCACAGCTTGTTTGTTGTCCCATTGATGAGCTTGCCGCATAAGTGTAAACAATGTAATGGCAAATGAGAAGCCAACTATCTGAGGACCGTATAGAAGTACAAATCTGCTGGACACAGCAGGAGCAGAGACATGAACATTTGCAGTGTACGAGCAATGAGGATCAACCTGCAGAATAGCCAGGAAAGAAAAAGGCATTTGAGTTTTCAGTTTGAGAGAGGATATTAGAGACTAGCTTTAGTTTAAGAGACGTCTGACCAGTAGCATAACAGTAGATTTCTCAGAACTCTGAGAACTCCAAAGAGCTGGTGAAGAATCAATAACTATAGTCTCACTGTAGAGATTCGGAAACACGTGTAGTCCAGATGTAGAATCCCAGGCAAGTGCAACAGGTGGGAAACAGCGCAATTTGCAAAGATCTGCAAATTGAACAATGTGGTAAATAAAATTATAAGAAAGAGCTAACAATGATACAAAATTATAACAACAGAGTTTTGAATACTTACTATCCTTGTCCAAGTCTCCAGTCTCGCCATCTGGTAAACCAGAAGTTTTAATTCCACATCCAGCAGTTTTCAGGGACAGTGTTATGGGGAGAAGACCTAAGCTGATAGCAAATGATAGATTGTAAGCTAGAGGATGGTCCTCCTTCAAAAATAGCTCCTGCAGAAAAAGTAGTCTGAATTCAAAACACTGGAGATTCAAAGGAAGAGTGTTGCCACTTTTAAGAATAATAACCTTTGTCCAGTAAGCGGATAAGAGCATAGATGAAGATGAGACCTCCATGGCCCCTTCCTCAGGGTTAAAGAATTGCCCTACTGCCATAGAAACCGCCGCAGGAGGTTTACCGGAAACTGCCTGTGCAAGAGAAGGTCTCATTTCAGTTAGTACACACTATAAGTTATCTGAAAGAAAGCAAATGTATCGAGGTGAGTAGTTACTTCGCGAGGCGCAACTGAGATAGTCAAGAATCTGAATCCCTGCATGTCTTCAGGTCCTAGCTTTAGCACTGCAGATGGGGGAGCTTGCTCGGTTTGACTCCCTGGTTCCGACTTAATAAACATAAAGGAAAAACTAGCTAATGAAAATGGAAAGACAATGTCTGTGTTACTGGAAACAAATCAAGCATTGTTGTAACTGATATATAACCTGTTTTGGCGCAGGGCCTGCTGGAATGAGAACCATTTTTGACGTAACTTCCAGAACTCTTTCACAAACTGGTAAATTTGAATTCTCCTTCTCCTTCTCCTTCTCAGGCCATAGATGGAGTCTTACACCAGAACAAGGTGCCAGATTTGTAACAAAGATAAAGTGGTTCTTTCCATTTGATCCCTATAGTACAGAAAACGTGTCATGGGAGATCAATAACTTAAGTGATATACAAGTCTTAAAATAGCAATCATTAAGTGAATCATATCAGCAGAGACCAATGATTCTATGTCCAACCAGCGCCTTCTCCCGTCCATAGCTAATATTGTAACAGTACTCGTTTGTATGTACAGATCCCTATCGAGAGCATCTTCCCTCCAATCCAGGCCACAGGTAGAAGTTTGTGATTCAGAGCCTGGGAAGATAGACATCACAGTGTTAAGAGAATACATCTCTACCCACGAGCAATAGAGACAATTAATGAATTGTTCTCATAACTACCCTTTGAGGCCAACATGGGTAACTCATGAGAGACTTTCATGGGTGTGATTCCATTGAAGCTTTGTGATAATGCACTTTGAAGCATTCTGGTCAAAACCCAGAGTCTCATTTGAGTATCAGAAAATGGCTGACTAGTTTTTGAGTCCACCAAACTAAGAAGTGTATGTGAAACCTGCGAGACATGCGAATCTTAAAAAATCCATTGAAACATGGCATTTTCCAAATTACAGAATAGGGTTTTGTTAACCTACTTGAACAACCAATTGGTTACACCATAGAATCGCTTGATGTTCCATTGACAGCCACACATCTTTCATGCTTGTACTACTTATCATAAAACCATGACTTGAAGGGACAATACCATCAAGTGATTCTAACTTCGATCGCACCTGAGGCCAAAATGGAAAATGTTAAGCCTCAATAAGACATCCGATCCCATCCTAATGGAGCTAAAGTGCAATCAGAGAAAGCACCAGACCTGATAGTCATTGTAGCCACCAGCAATGGAAACAACAACAACTCCGCATAGTAATGGCTCAGACACATGACTTCCCCCAGGGGATGTTTGAACTTCATACCCTTTTCTCCATTCTCGGTTCACCTTAGCAAAGTAATGCCCCAAGGACGGCTGCAATGCCAGAGGAGGTGATCTGGATGAAATTAGATACATAAAAAAACCTAAACCATGTTGCTTGGCGAGTATAACTTGTTAAGCGTCTTACTGGTGTGGACTTGAGAGAGTTAGAATGGTCTGCACAGCTGATTTCCGCAAACGAGGATGGACTGCAGCAGCTCTGGCAACAAAACCACCCATAGAATGCCCAACCAATATCACATTATGTGGTATGTTACTGGAGGCAGCGGCACCTTCCCTTTCTCTGGTTTCATGAGATTCCTTATATTGATCTAGAATCTGAAGAAAATAAGTAGATATGAATAAGGGACTAAATAGAGTCATAATCACTCGGAAACAGGACTTCAAGCAGATTCTGTGTTTTTACTTGAGAATGTTATGAAGAGAATGTAGCAAAACTATCAAAAGTCCCTACCCTATGAATGGCATATACTACATATTCAGTGTGCTCCTCAAGGATGCGACCATCCATTGCAGAATGTTCACCTTCAAGATCCACAGCAAACCAATCTAGCCTGTTACTGTACTGACTAGGCATATCATATTCTACAGACTCTGTATCTGCTCCTTCTCCACGGAATAGAGAAGCTTCCTGGTAGAATGTGCGCTCAAATGGACCTCCCTGGTATGCTCTATCAGATTCTGCTGCCGCAGACCTTACCTGTACGAACAACATAAGTAACAAGGCCTATAAGAAGACTGGTATATGAAACTTGGAGATAAGTGACCAACAGAAGTAAGACATCACACAAAATTTTAGAAAAAGTTTATATACATATATGCCCCAGTTTTGTTTATTTTTTCATATAAACTCTTATTAAATTGTCTACAACCCCCAAAATCTCAGGACCGACTTTGCTTTGGATTCGCATTTTTTTTCACTACCTAATGCTTATAGTTGCACCATCTAAATTCTATGATGTTACTACAAATGGGTAAGCTCAAGAAAGGAAACGGTGATCCTTGCCTGCTTGTAACTACCAGCATTGCCTGGGATGAAAAGAACTGGAACACCGCAAAGTCTATCGAGGTGTTCCTTAAAATCAATCTTCCTCCATCCTTCATGGTAAAGGTAAAGTCCATATCTCCCAGGAGGAGTTGCACCGTCCGTCACAGAGATAGGAATGTAGGTGGGATACATGTAAGTCATAGTACACCCATTCTTTATAGGTTTTAACAGACCAAACAATGCCGCAAGCCCAATCCACGCAGCTAAAATCACAACGCCGACTATCCTCAGCCTCGGTCTAACGCCTTGATTGGTCATAGTATATCTTGCACCACGCATTGCAATCTTATATATCTTCTTAAAAGCATGCCAAATCCCTTCTAAAAACCACACTGCCATATCCATTTTTAAAAAAAAATGATAAGAAAAAAGAAATATGATAAGAAACAGAAAATAAAAACTGAGAAACCAAACAGATCACATAGCTACTAAAACGAGTATGGCCTTGATTCAGACAAGTGAAAACGCATAAACAGTGTGACTACACCAAAAAGTTTCCACTAAACAGACATTATTACTAAAACTTAAATCTCAAATCGGTAGAGTTTAGTAACACGTTAGTCAAATGAAGCTAGACAGAACATGTAGTTACTAAAACGAGTATGGTCTTGATTCAGACAAGTGAAGAACACATAAACGGCAAAGTTGGGACCAGTTACTAGGTTAGATCTCAAAAGCATGCCAAACCCCTTCTAAAAACCACACTGCCATATCCAGTTTTTATTTATTTAAAAATGAACATTAAAAAATGATAAGAAAAAGAAAATATAAACAGAGAAACCAAACAGAACGTAGCTACTAAAACGAGTATGGTCTTGATTCAGACAAGTATAAACGCATACACAGTGTGACTACGCCAAAAAGTTTCCAGCAAACAGACATTATTACTAAGCTTAGATCCCAAGTCGATACAGTTTAGTAAGATGTAGTTACTAAAACAAGTATGGTCTTGATTCAGACAAGTGAAGAACCCATAAACAGCAAAGCTGGGACCAGTTAGATCTCTAATTGATACAGTGTCAATGTGCAGTAAACATGTTAGTAAAATGAAACTAGCTTAAAATAGTAACAGCAATGTGGCAGAAGAGTAATAAATAGCACATCAGACAACATAAAAAGGCGCAAATATGAAACATTTTTTTTTATAATTGGATCTCGCCATTAATGTGAACCCATGAGAGAGAGAGTCATTGATGAGTGAAAGAACCGAACTAACCGGGTGGAGAAGATGGCGAGAGAAACCGCGAGAAGTCCGGTGAAAAATTGAACCGCCGGTTAAGATGGGATCGAAGCACGGTGCGACGGAGGTCAGCTTCTTTTCCTCGAATCGAGGGGCCGAATAAAACCGAGATTCTGCCCTAGCCTTAATTAGTGGGCCGTACTTGGATTATGGGCTTAACTTTAGCACCTGTGATACATACTGATCATATGTAATATTTAAAAAACCCAGAATAAATAAATCAGAATTTGAATTTGCTTTATAAAGAAAAAAAAATATCTTCCGATACCACTAAATCGAGTTTTTATTCAGAAAATAGGACATAAAAAAATATTATCAAAATAAAATTACTTAAAAATTTTAAAGATATTTTCTATTATTATTTGGATTTAGGTTTAGTAAAAAAAAAGTTTGAACTTAATATATAGCGCGTGGAATTAAAGTTAAAATTTAAGATAACAGATAATTTAATATTTAATTAATTAATAAATTATAGATTAGAAATATTTTAATATATTTTTGATTTATACTTAAACAAATTACAATTTTAACTAAGAGTTAATAACAAAAGAGAAGAAAAAATTATGTCTTTAAAAAAAAATCGGAATATAATTGGTTAACTAGATTTTGACCCGCGCTTTGAAAGCGCGGGTTTATTTATTTATTTTTTTAATTGACAAATATTTAGTAAATGTCACATTTTCATATATTTGTGTTTTATTTTATAAAAGACTTAAAAATTTTATCTTTATTTATCGTATCTCATTTTAAATGACTATTTATGTTTAAAAAATTAAACTTTATTTTTTTAATGAATTAAGTTGGTATAACTCTGATAAATTAATTTTATTATGGGGTTAATATTTTAATTAAAAAATTATATACTTTTAATAAAGATTTATACTTTTCAATAAAAAATTCATATTTTTATGAATGCTTAAATTATATTAAGAAAAGAAAAAAATAATAATTAATAATAGTTGAAAAAAATTATTTGAACTTGGACTCAATAGCCCAAAGGAAAAATAAAGTGAGAATTGAATCTGATTTTTTAATAGGCCCAAATGTCCCAAGAGAGATTTGATGTGGGCTGAATCCAAAAATAATGACCCAATATAGATTTGTTATTAATATTACTTAATTGCCTTTAATGAAACATGCAATGTTAGTGAAGGAAAGGGCAGACTAAGGTAATTATGACAATATGATTCTGCTTTAATAGTATAGATGGCTATGGACTTATGTTTTTGTGTAGAATTTATGATATAAGATTTTATACTACAACTGTAAAATTTTAGTTGTGAGCTTTTAAA
This sequence comes from Brassica napus, assembly GCF_020379485.1. Taxonomy (NCBI): domain Eukaryota; kingdom Viridiplantae; phylum Streptophyta; class Magnoliopsida; order Brassicales; family Brassicaceae; genus Brassica; species Brassica napus. The sequence goes on along the minus strand of NC_063435.1, from coordinate 25,353,849 downwards.
ATAAAGCATGATTGGTTAATAATAACATTATATATTAGATTAAAATTAAGTTTAAAATAATAAATAATCAAAACTTATAAACTAATTAATTATTGTAGAAACTATAAAATGAATATGATATAAAATTAACATATGTATGTGAACTTTTTTTATTTATACACTATATATATTTACATAGTATTTGCAACGTTTTGGTGGATTATACATGTAAAGAAATATAATTATTATATTTTGATAAGTGAAATATATTATTTTAGAAGAAATGAGATGTACATGTGTTTGTAGAAAAGAGAATGTATTTTTCAAAAGCAGTCGAGAGAATTTTTGGAAATTTGCTCTTTAAGTCCATAAAATAAAATAAAAAGTAGATATGGTTGTGATTTGTGAAATTGAAAAATTAACCAAGCTTGATAGCTTTTTATTTAATTTTAATGGAGAGACTAAAAAAAGAAAACCAAAGCTTAATTTCTTTTACTGTTGTTAAGGAATTGTTAAATGGGTTATCTCCTTATCGGGCCGGCCCGTTTTGGACCCAAATAAAAAAAAGGTTAAATTGATTCGTAAATATTCATCGCGCAGCTTTCTTCTTTAATTTCTCTTCCCAAAACCTAACGCCACCGTTTCCGGCGAGTTAGACCGGACTCCGGCGGCACAACCTAAGGTACCGGCCGACTTCTCTCTCCATCTCCTTTGCAATAATTTTGTCTTTAATGGATCCTAGAAGACTTTCCTTCTTATTCTTTCAGTTTCTCGGTGGCTAGCATGAAGGGAGAAGATTCCAATTTAGATATAATGCCTCCAAGGAAGAAGAAGAACACAGGACCCAACAAGGTTTAACCATAAACCCTAATCGAAAGTAATTAGATTTTTGCAAGTAGTGACTAAAACCTGTAATTAACAGATGAGTGATAAGCTCAATTTAAAGAAGACGACTTTGAGCAAATCTCAGAAACGTAAGCTGAAGAAAATTGAGGAAGAGAAGGAGAGAGAGCTCCTCTCTGCCAAAACCGCAGAGTTGTTAGAGTATGCTTTACTTTTACACACTTTTCTTCAGTTCCCAAATTTATTCATCATCTTTTGTCTTATATGAGTTTGGTATTGAGTTGGGTGCAGCAAGTATAAAATATCTGAGGATGTGTCTTTGCTTTTACAATCTTCAAAAGCTATTGGAAGAGTAAGCAAGTTTCTCTCTTTGTTGAAATAGTTTAGACAGTTGTGTTCTGTTCTGTTCTGTTTTGTTCTGATTCTCCTTTTTTTGTGTGTGTTTCAGTCTGATACGAAGCTGGAGAAACGTAGGAGACCAATGCAACTATCTAAAGCTGGTGTTTTGTCTGATGAACCTGTCAAGGAAAATGACGACTCTGATTCTTTTATGGACGATGAGCCTACCACACCTGAAAACCATCTCCCGACTCTTCAAACTGACTCTGAGCAACTTACTCATGCCAATGAAGTGATGATCTCTGCTGAAGAGGTCCATGAAGAAGATGAAACTAAGGTCCGTGAAGAAGATGAGACTATGTTTAAGAATCTACAGACAACTCGACGTGATGATGATGATGAGGAGGAAGGCTTACAAAGAATGGTTTGTCAAATTTTTGAAAATTCGGCTATGATGTGTGTGTTTGGTTTGATTGGTTTTTAATGGGTTTTTTTTTATAACGAAAAACAGGATGAGAGTGAAGATGTAACTCTAAAAGGACCTGCGTTTGTAGTTCATGTTTCAAGACCAGCTGAAGTTGAAGAGACCAGGAAGGAACTTCCTATAATAATGATGGAGCAGGAGATCATGGAGGCTATTAATTATCACCCCACCGTTATTATTTCTGGAAAGACCGGTTGTGGTAAAACCACTCAAGTTCCTCAGGTCAGTTGGTTTTGCCTCATTGTCTGACTTTTGGTCTCAGTGCTAATCCAATCCTGTTTCTGAATCTTTCAGTTCCTCTATGAAGCTGGTTTTGGTTCAAAGCAAGTCAGTTCTCGGAGCGGGGTTATCGGTATTACACAGCCACGTCGTGTGGCTGTCCTCGCCACTGCCAAGAGGGTGGCTCATGAGCTTGGTGTTCGTCTCGGTCAAGAAGTTGGGTTTCAAGTTAGGTACGACAAAAAGATTGGCGAGAACTCAGCTATCAAGTTTATGACCGATGGGATTCTAGTCCGTGAAATTAAGGTAATCATTTTTTTTAGATTCTTTTTTTTCTCCCATTCTCAAATGTTATAAGATAATTTGATTTGTTTAAATTTCTTCTGTTGCAGGACGATCTCTTACTGAAGCGTTACTCGGTGATCATTCTCGATGAAGCTCATGAAAGAAGCTTGAACACAGACATTCTAATTGGGATGCTCACTCGCTCCATCAAAATGCGACAGGAACTCTACAGGGATCAACAGAAGCATCTACAAAATGGAGGCACAATAGCATCAAAAGACGTTATCTGGCCGCTTAAACTTATATTGATGAGTGCAACTCTGCGAGTAGAAGATTTCGTATCGGGGCAAAGGTTGTTCCCGAAGCCACCTCCGGTAATAGAGGTTCCCACTCGACAGTACCCGGTGACTATACATTTCTCCAAGAGGACCGACGAGTTTAATTATATGGGTGAAGCTTATAAGAAAGTGATGTCGATTCACAAAAAGCTACCACAAGGAGGGATACTTGTGTTTGTGACGGGACAGAGAGAAGTTGAGAATCTGTGCGAGAAGTTGCGTAAGTCTTCAAAGGAGCTTGTTGCTCAAGCTGCTAGAAGAGATGCGTCTGAGAAGGAGAAGAAACTGGAAGATGATGCTGATGGTTCGTTTGGTGGTGTTGACATGAAGGAGATTGCTGAAGCATTTGATGATGCCTCCAACACTCAAGACTACAAGTTTAACTCGTTTGGAGAAGATCCTTATGAAACTGGTAATGGTGAACATGATGATTTTGATGAAGAAAACATGTATGAGTCTGATGAAGAAAGCGACTGGGAAACAATTAATGACGACGGCGGCCTTGCGAGTTCACTTGAAGAAGATGGGAAGAAGGTTGATGCTCTTCGTGCAGCGTTTAAAGCTTTGGCGGACAAAAAAGGATCTGAATCTACTGAGACAACAACAACGTCCACTGAAGCAGAGGAGGAGGAGGAGAAGAAACCATTTACTCCAGGGAAGCTACGTGTTCTTCCACTATATGCGATGCTATCTCCAGATGCACAGCTCCGAGTGTTTGCGGAAGTTGAGGAAGGAGAGAGACTTGTGGTTGTGGCAACTAATGTAGCGGAGACTTCTCTGACCATTCCGGGGATAAAGTATGTGGTTGATACTGGCCGTGCCAAGGCCAAGAGCTACGATATCAAGACTGGTATGGATGCATATGAGGTTGATTGGATTAGTCAAGCTTCGGCTAGTCAACGAGCTGGAAGAGCTGGACGTACTGGACCTGGCCACTGTTACCGTCTCTACTCATCTACGGTTTTCAGCAACACATTTGAGGAATCATCCCCTCCTGAAATCACCAGAGTTCCTATCGATGGAGTCGTTCTTCAATTGAAGTCTATGAACATTCCAAAGGTAAAGAAAGGCCTCTGTTGCCAACTTGCCACCACTCTCAATGAACGTTCCTGTCCTGACGAATCTTTCTACTTTTTTTCTACAGGTTGAGAACTTTCCGTTTCCGACACCGCCCGAGCCATCGTCTATTAAACAGTCAGAAAGATGCTTAAAAGCTTTAGAGGCTCTGGACAGCGACGGGAGGCTAACACCGCTAGGGAATGCTATGTCTAACTATCCCATGAGTCCACGTCACTCGAGAATGCTTCTCACAGTCATCCAAATGCTGAAAGAGGCAACTAACTACTCCCGGGCGAATCTCGTCCTTGCGTACGCGGTTGCAGCAGCAGCTGCGTTGAGTTTAGAGAACCCTTTGATAATGCAGTTTGGAGAAGAGAAACAAAACGAGGATCATGAAGATGATAAGCAACGGAAAAAGGATCGGAAAGATAAAATCAAAGCTGCTCGCGACAGATTCTCCAACCCGAGCAGCGACGCTTTGACCGTAGCTTACGTGTTGCATTCCTATGAGGTCGCGGAGGATGGCCCGGGCCTCTTCTGCGAGACCAACGGCTTGAATATGAAGACTATGAACGAGATGTCTAAGCTCAAAGCTGATCTTCTGCGACTTGTTTTCAGATCCTCCGAAACTGAGAACCTTTACAAATGGACTCATGGGACTATACAAGACGTGGAGGAGTCATGGAGAAACGCGGCATCATCGAAAACTCCGCTTTTGCAGAAGGAAGAAGAGCTCTTGGGAGAAGCCATATGCGCTGGATGGGCAGACCGTGTAGCCAGAAAGACTAAATCCACACAGTACCAAGCGTGTGCGGTTCAAGAAGAGCCTGTTTACTTGCACCGCTGGTCTTCTCTCATAAACTCTGCACCAGAGTTACTAGTCTACAGCGAGCTCCTACGAACCAACAAACCGTACATGCACGGAGCGACGCGGGTGAAGCCGGAGTGGCTGGTGAAACACGCAAAGTCTCTGTGTGTGTTCTCCACGCCGCTCAAGGACCCGAAACCGTATTACTCGAGGGAGCTGGACAGAGTTTTCTGCTGGGTGGTTCCTAGCTTCGGTCCTCATCTTTGGGAGCTTCCGGCTCACAGCGAGGCAATAAGTGATGATATGTACAGAGCAGCAGTTTTTGGATATGCGTTGCTTCGAGGAGAGGTGCTGCCTTGTTTGAAAAGCGCTAGGGCGTTGATGGCTGGAAAGCCTGAAACGCTGTTGGAAAGAGAAGGTTGGGGTTTAGAGAGAGTTGGGAGTTTGTTGAAAGCGTTGAATGAGAAGAAGATTGATAGTTTGGGGAGTTTGAGAAAGAGATGGGAACAGAATCCGAATGTGCTGTACCCTGAGATTGAAGCTTGGTTTCAGAAGAAGTGTCGTCATCATGTTAAAGAGCTTTGGCAGAGAATGCTGCAGGAGGCTAAGGTGAACGTTCCTGGGAAGTTGAAGAGGTCGTCAGTCATCCCTATTGAACGTTCTGATGAAAAGTTGAAGAGGCCAAGGGCTAAAGTCTGTTTTGAATAAGAATCAGTAAAACATACAACTATGAAATTTATTGTGACGAGTGCTAATTTTGCATCATTTTTGTTGCAGCTTTCTCATAATTTTATCATCCATTTATTTGATTCTACAAAAACAAAAAAAAATGTTTAATCTAGTATTGTTTTAATTTCAGTTTGCACCAAAAAATATTTAAATTTAGACTTCTTTGGAGATATGATTCTTGTGTGATTTTTGTTAGATGTACATGACTTGTTGAAATTTCAGAGTGCTACTTAAAAGAAAAACCTTAAATTCCAACCTTATTCAGTTTAGGACTTACTAAGACCAAACAGCTCTAAATTGTTATGGTATATACACCTCATTTTTGTGGGTCTGCCTTTGGTTTGGTTCGGTTTTCCAAAAACTTGGTATGAGGATAAACCAAAAAGCAGGAACATTTGGTCAAGAGAACGTATAATATATAGTTTTTAATATACAGGAAATACCCTGTGACAACAAAAGCTTTGAGAGTCTTCACTCGACCTCATCGACACTTCTCTAAACTAATTCTACTCACACTGAAGAAGAACCCCACAACCTCGCTTGCCTTCCAAGTTAAAACTGTGTGAAACAACAAAACCGGTTTAGTTTTCGGTCCACCATTTTCATTTTGCTTCCTGGAGTTTTCCGGACGAATCCTAGTATGAGAACTCGTGACCACGTAGAGAGATGTACTTCTTAACCCAGATGGCAATATCTTCTGCACAAGCCTGAGCCTGTGGAGTCCTGAGAAGCATGTCTAGCGTTGCAAACTCGTGAACGGCGTCTTTGTACTCCAGCACAGGAGCATCCACGTTGACTTTTCTCAGCTCTTCTGAGTAAGCGATGGCTCTGTCTCTCATCCAGTCATGCTCCGCGACGATGGTTAGCGTCGGTGGCATGAATTTGAGCGGTGGGCCCCGGTCCGGAACGAGCGGGTTCGCTGCCGGGTGGTCCAGACTGAACTCTTCTTCTGGTAAGAAAAGCTTCCAAGCGAGAATGCACATGGGTTTGTCGTAGAAGTAGGAGTTTGCTTGTTTGATCTCGGATTGCGTGGGAACGGTGCCGATGAAGAACGGGTACATTAAGACTTGAGCCACGACCTTGACTGGGTCTAGATTTTGACCAGCTTCGATGGCTTTTCGGGATACGTAGTCTGCTATGTTGGCACCGCAGCTCACACCAAGCAGCACACATCTGAAGTGTCAAATTTTTTGAGAAGTCACAGAACTCAGTAAGATTGTTTTTCACCTGAATCACATGAAAGCAATCATCTACAGACTACAGACACTTATACAAATACAAACATGAATTATTGCTCTGAACACTCTGCTGGGATCTAGTTTCTTCTATCCTTAGAAGTTCTTAAGAACCAAGACAACATTTATGAAAAGAAAAGTCAATGAATAAAGTGAAAGCCATCACTAAAATCGGGAAACATAGGAGGTAAGTAGCGTATGACATGAATCCCATTTAGGCATTTAAGGAATCTGAATCCGTAAGTATTATGTTTCCTCAAGCTTACTATCTCATCTCTAAGAGATTTCCGGAATTTAAAGTATCATCATGTTTACATATTGATCATGATGTACCAGGCCAAAGTTAACCAACGAAGACCAATTCAAAGCCAATGTATAAGATGTGAAGCAGCATAAATCCCCAAAGAAAGCGTCATGGTAAGGACCTATAAACACTATTGAGGTGAGATAGTGAAGCTAAACTCAGCACCAAGACCAAGAAACAACAATATATTCAATCAGCTACTTCCACAAGTAAATCACATATCAAAGATCATAAAAGGACATTGCATAGCAAAAGAACTCACATTAAAGGTTAGATTTTTAGCTAAAGAAACCAACCTAGGCAAGCACACACACACATACCAAATCATAAACAACACTTTCTCAGAGCTAACCAATGCAAAATGGAAAGACTTTGGTTTGGCATACCTCGAAGGATCAGCATGAGAAGCGAGCCAAGGCTCCACCAAAGAAGCACCAAAAGCATCAACCACATGCTTACTCACCTCTCCTCCTCCACCACCTCTCCTCAAACCACCACCCATCGACTTATTACACTCCGCGAGATTCGCCTGCTTCCCCAGCCACTGCAACACCTTGAACCCGTCCTCACACGCCGCGGGGTACCTGTTCTCAGGGGCGAGCCTATACCCAACCGCCAAAACAATAACATCACAATGCTTCGCCATCCTCCTACAGAAGAAATCATTCGCCACCGAGTCGTTGCTCCCACTCACCCACCCGCCGCCGTGGAACTGCAGCATCACCGGAAGCTTCCTGCATTTCCCGGACGATGACGGTGCGTACCCTCTGTACACCTCCTCGGACGATGAGGAAGCGGAGGCGGTGGTTGTGTGAGCGTAACTGCTTCTTCTAGCTTCCGACTTGTGAGAGGATAACGAGTTAGACGAGCCGTGGCTGTTTCTTCTGAGGAGAAGATCCGATCCGGCGAGGCTGTTGAAGCTTCGAGACTTACCGGAGTGGCTACCGGAGGCGGGGGAGAGGGCGGATTCGGGGAGGAAGATGCGGACGGAGAGGGAGGTTAAGGGATCGATGTGGATGTCTTTGGTGGCGACGCCGTCGGTGAATAAGGGATTCGGAGGGGAGACTGATTCTTCGGGTCGGGTCGTGACTCCGAAAGGATCCGAGGATGAGGAGGAGGAGGAATCTTCGGATTGGATCCGGTTTTGTAAACGGTGTTTTAAAAGGAACTTGAAGAATACACTGTAGAGCTTCACTCCAACGCTCGGCATTTTCCGGTTCCGGTTCCGGTTAAAGTCGGATTTGGAAGCTCCTTTACTGAGATACCGGATCCATGGAGATTGGGGTTGAGATCGAATCGAGTTAGGGTTTGTGGAGGATTGCTTGAATGTGGAGCTTTGGTTGAAGTGGAAAGATGAGACAAAGATGGTTAGTAGACACAAAATAAATAAAAAGCGAATAAGCTTAGGTGGGAAGAGTGACACTGTGAGATTATTAAAAATGTTAGCTTTTTGCCTTTTTGAGGTTTTAACTTTTTTTTTGTATGGTCGCTACCTCTTTAAATTTCAGGTTGTAGGAAAACTTAAACTAGATGGGCTGTGGTGTGGGCTCATCGATAGAGATATATCCTCTCTCTCTTTTTTGGACTAGGACCGATATTCTAGTGGTTTGTCTGATATTATTACCTTCATTTTCAACAATATGATGATTTACAAATAAAATCCAGGAGGCAGAGATTGTGTACATCCTGTATACTGACCTGGAGACATGCATACCCCTGGTGTGAGAAACCAAGCATGGTGTTTGATTGTTCGACAGAAACCTGTCCACTGAAAGATCATCCTTGTACTTATCATTGTGTACTGCTTGCGTAGTCTGCATAGAAGGTTGTCACGACTGTGGAAGTTGCTTGGGTGACTGTGAACACAAGCCGTTCTGTTTTGCATTCAGCTGTGTGATCTGTCTGCTATAAGAAGAGGTCAAACCGGTTACCACAGTTGCTTTGAAGTCAAAACAAATGACTTCAAAGCAATTATAACGAAGATATCTGTTATCTAAAGTGAATAAAACAATTATATTTCAAGAAATTGAATTGAATTCAGAATATATTCTTTGTTACAAGTGTGTATGTTTTAACTAGTATTAATTTGGAAATGGCTGGTCACCTATCAAATGGTTTCGTGGTGTAGTTGGTTATCACGTCAGTCTAACACACTGAAGGTCTCCGGTTCGAACCCGGGCGAAGCCATTGATGTTTTTTGTTTTTAATAAAAATAAATAAAACATCATGTTGCTTCCAGATACTTTTTCCCAGACATGAATAAGCTGCTTTCATTTTTCAAAGTGGATCAATCTTATCAATCCACTCCTGCTTGGACATTCCCCTGAAATAAGAACCCATGATTTTCAGTCTCAAAGGAAGCCTACCAGCAATATTGCATACTCTTCTTGCAAGATCCTCATAACCATCTTTGGGGAACTTTTGACCAAAAGCAGCCATACAAAAGATTTGCATGGCTTCATAATCTGATGGCAAAGCCACTCTATAAACATAACCAATCCTAAGCGCCTCCAAAACGTCCCTATCTTGTACCGCGACGACAACCCGACTTCCAGGACCAAACCATGGACTTTCTTTCATCATTGCATCTAGTTGCACCGATCTGTCGACGTTATCAATAACCACAAGCACTTTCTTGCGTTTCAGCTTCTCTCTTTCAATTCTTAGGTTAAGAACTTCGTTGTCATTATGGTACGTTAGTAGAGACATAAATTCCACATCAGAAGACGCTGGTCTTGTATAAAGTGCGTTGATATCCTTGATATAGAGACTCACATTGAATCTTTGAGAAAGTTGTTTAAAAAGGAATCTAGTGATTGTGCTCTTACCAACCCCAGGAAGACCCCAAATGCCTATCATCCTCACTTCATCCGAATCTAAGTATAACAATCGTCTCATCTCTTCCAAATGACTTCCCATGCCAACTAAGTCGTAATTGAAATCAATTGATCTCCTGAACTGAGTCAGCTTTTTTGAAACATCAGTGGCTATATTCTCTACCATATCTGCTTCATTATCCCTGGGGTCATCAAAAGAAAATGAAAATCACATTGACTATATTCACTTTGGCTGGAAGTATATAAAAAACAAGCCTACAAAACTGTATGTATATAAAGTAGAAATATTTTTCTAAAAAATAATCTCATAAATTAACACATATCATAAGATTAATCTCATAAGATTTGATGACAAAAAAAAAAAAAATCTCATAAGATTTTTGCTATCCACATATTAATTTTTCATCACATTGTTGTGCCATGTACTTTTTTAGAAACCATTTCAATTTTGACTGAAGTGGATGATTGTCCCAATCACTGTCCTAAAAAGCGTTTTAAACGGTCGTCTAGACATGATATAAACCTTTATTGTAAGAACACAAAAATATCAAAAAGGACTAACCAGTTGCTTGAATGATAACCAGCAATTGCGGCTACTTCTGCCAAAGCTACTCTCCATCTCCTGATTTCCTCATTAGTTTTCCCTGCACAAGTTTTTCGAAAAACCTTCCCAAAATCTCCGGTTTGCTTGCGTATATCAGATGGATCCACCTTATAGAAAACCGCTATCACTATCTGACCAAACTCTCGCCGGCACTTCATAATTTCCACCAATTCATCAAGACACCATTTTGAAGAAGCATAGTTCTTGGAGAACAAGACCACCGCGATTTTAGATCCTCTTATCGCCCTTACAAGTTGAAAAGATATGGATTCTCCTCTCTCCATCTCATTGTCATTGAATTGCCTGATTCCTTTTCTCTCAAAGCCCTTTTGAATGTGACTTAAAAAGTCTTTGCGGACATCTTCACCATGGAAGCTTGGAAAGACATCATGTGTCCAGTTATTGGACAAACAAAGTGAAGGTGATGAGAGGCGTAATGAAGAAGAGGAAGAAAAAGAATCGTGTTCTCTATTTTCTTGATTGGATATATAGAGTGCTAAGAAGCCTATTCCAGTAACAAAAATGGTACGGAATAAGGAAGAATCCATTAGTACGATGGAAAGAGGATGCCATTCCTCCTATAATAAGGAAAGATAAAACATACAAGGCTCCCATGACATAGAACGTTGACTCCATTAATAAAAATAATTCACCAATAATATGATGTTTCGTGGACTTTTTGGGCGACAAGTCAGGTTTTGTGGCTCTAATTCAATTTTATTGCATTAGGAACAATTCATGGGTCAAATTTATTGGTCATGGGCAAAATAAAATATTTGTAAAAACAAAGTACATAATTTCCACAAGAGAAATATTGCTAAAATGAGTCTTCGATCTTCTTTTTGGGTTCGGAATCAACCTGCATTATTACCAAAATATATGGTTCATATTTTTCTTCCACCAAATTTCAAACTAAAAACACAATATATCTGATGTGAAAAAAACACAATATATCTTATTTTGCGTTTAAACAACATGATTGCTTTTAAACCAGTATATGAGAAAGAAAAATATATACGAGGGAGAGGGAACAATGTTATAAAACAAAATTGTAAAATGACAACCACTATGGTACCAAAGTAATAATACATTTTATGTTTTAGTAACGATTGGTTTGAAAATTTTAATTCACTAATTAAGTTTTTATGGTTCTTTCAATAGTTTGACGTAGCCAGGTGGTTTGCATTCATCACTATCATCCCTGATCTATCTAAGTACGGCAAAGCAGACAAGAGACCAAATTCGATTACACTATTGTCTTTTGTAAAGGAAATTCATACATAGCTTTGTATTTTTATAAATAAATAAATTTGATCAGGGTTTCAAAAAAAAATTGATATCATCAATAGTATCCACAACCAATAGTTGATCGGTTGGAGTTTGGTTGTTATGTTCTGGCTAATCTCTTTCCACTCCAATAGAGAGAATACAATTATATTTTATTGATTGGTATTTTTACACTGAAACTTCCCACACCCTAAAATTGCCATATCAGTCAAAAAAAACTTCCCACACCCTAAAATATTTAATTGCTTGTTAAGAGCAAATGCTTTATTGGGCTGGTAATGCAGTGGCTTTACTAGCTACATTGCCTTTACACTGATTGCAAAACCATCTCCTAAATGAAAACTAATTAAACAAATGAGAACATAGTTCTACAGCATGCGATAGTGTGTATATATATTGTACTGTTGTAGTTTGAGGTTGTTAGTCACCTTGTTAATTTAGGGGGCGACTGGTTTTCCCGCTACCACCCGCAAACGCATCTTTTGCGGTTGATAGCGGTTGTCGGCGGTTTGCAACAATCACTCAAATCGCTCTAAACCGCTTCAAACCGCTCCGAATCTCATAAATTCAAAAGCTGGCTCTAGCTAGCGTTTGCGGTTGCGGGAGGATAAAAAAAAATTTTTTTTTTTTTTTTTTGACAGCAAACATTTACAGACTCATGTAGACTCTGTAAACCAATGTGGTAACTCTGCGTCCATGTGCACGACGAAAGACGGTTGTTGCCGAGCACTACGTGCCAAGCTATCTGCCCGTTTATTTTCCGTCCTAGGAACATGAACAATATCTGAGTTGATGAAGCTTCGTCGCAAAAGCTTGATATCTTCCAGGTAGCTTTCAAATGCTGGCCATTCCTCTGGTTCCGAAACCATCTTCACCAATTGAGAACAATCCGTCGCAAACGTAACCTGGAACTGCCTTAAATTTCTCATACATTCCATTGCCCAAATTAAAGCCTCTATCTCCGAATGAAGGGGTGAAAGGCATGCCCTGACATTCCTTGCTCCTAATAAACCATCAAAACCTGGTAACGTACTAAGCCATCCTTGTCCTGAAAATTGGTCCTTATCTTTCCAAGAACCGTCTGTGAAACACCATCTTCCTGTGGTTCCTATTTCCGGCCTGACCTGTAATTCATGTGCCAATCGATGATTGTTAATAACATGTGCCTCAGCCCACAGCGTTGATTCAACTTCGGTTAATCGAAGCGTTTCCCTTGGCTCAACATCAAGGTTACTAAACACTTTGTTGTTCCGGGCCTTCCAAATATACCATAATATCCAAGCAAACTGATGATCCTCCATTTGTGGGTTAACTCTCCAAAATAAATGGTCCATATTAGCAAAAAGAGAGCCCATTGGGAAAAGGTTTGGATTTGATGGAATCCTCGAAAGTGCCCACACTTGGCGTGCTGGGGGACATTCGAAAAATACATGGTTTATTGATTCCTCCGGGTCTCCACACCGGGCACAGCAAATGTCGCCTTGTATTCCTCTCGCTTTGAGATTTTTCTTTACCGCTATACAACCGGACACCAGCTGCCATAAAAAATGCTTTAACTTTGGGGGACATCGCACTTTCCAGCAGAATGCTTTGAGAATATCTACATTGGGACCAAAACACTCAGGTGGTTTCTCCTTATCCGGATAAATCCTTTCCACCTGATACCCTGATTGTACCGTGTATTTCCCATTCTTGGTGAAGTGCCATCCACTCTTGTCTTCCATCTGATTTCTACTCAATGGTATACTCTCAATTATTTTTACATCTTGTGGATCCACCAAATTCCTAATTGCCTGTAAATTCCATGTTCGGGATTCCGAATCAATGAGAGAATCCACTGTGAGGTCCGGGTAACTATTATGAAGGTTTTTATTAGCTGGTCTCGGGCGAGTGGATGGGAGCCAGAGATCATTCCATAATTAAAAATTTTCTTTTTTTTAAAACAATATATATACAAAAGTAAAAATATTTAATAAAAAATTTAAAATTAAAATTATGAAAATATTAAAATATATCTTTTATATTTTAATTAATATTATAAAATTTTATAATAAAAAAAATTTCAATAAATTTTCAAAAATTAAAATTATAACTTTCTAAATATAAATTTTATATTTATTATAATTTTATGATTTATATATTTTTATAATTATATTAAAATGTAAATATTGTTAATTTATTATTTGACTGTTACCGCATTTGGTTGTTAACCAGTCATAAGTCACCCGCAAACGCACCAATTTTTAACCGCAGTACCAGTCGTACAAATCTCTTAAAACCGCTAGAGACCGCAACCGCCCGCATCCACAAACTCCCGCAACCGCAACCGCTGCGTTTGAACCAGTCATACCCTTAGTAGACTATTGAATATCATATAATCTCTTTCAAACTCCGTTATATAACGGCATCCTGATTGCATAGTTCAGATTAAGACGTTTCTTGTTGTCCGCAAACATATACATTACGGAAAGAACGAAAAAAAAACATGAAGATTTCAGCGTAGTCTCCAACATTCACTTTGAACATGACATATAAACGAACAAAAGAAATGCTGGCTTATGATTTAATAAAATGAGATGATGCAAATATGTACTGTGAGAGAATATAAATGGTTAAAAAAATCTTTAGGGGGTTATTGGAACATGGATTTCTATGAAATTTGATGATTTGAATAGTTGAGAGGATTTTACGAGTTAACTAGATTTAACAAATTTTGTCAAATACTTTTACATAGATTTTCATTACTTGTGTATAGAATTCTATTGATTGTAATTAACTTTTAAAGTAAGAAATTAAGGGTGGTAGAAAAAAAGAAAGAAAATCATTTCAATTAAGACAATTCTTAAACAACTTTAAAAAAGTTTTTGTCACAAAAAAGATCTCAAGAAATAAAATGACCAAAAAATTTAATTTCTACTTCTTACTTTAAGATATATAAATAATAAAAAATAATAAAATATTTTTTAATATAATTTCGAAATATATGTTTTAAATTTGATTTTTTGTAAAAAAAATTGAATTATTATTTTTGAAATGTTTTTTTTTTAAATTCGAAAGTGCTTTTTAAAACTATTTTTTTAATTTTTATTTTAAATTTTTAATATTATTTTCTATTTTTTTAAGTTGTGAATTGTATTATGTTAAAAGTTGTGATTTGTATATTATTTCATTCTTCAATTTGAGTTTTTGTATGTAAATGTATTTTATAACATTGATTTCAAAAATCTTATGGGTATAGATGATATTCTCAAAGTTGAGTACTATGAGTAAAAACAAAGAAAATTTACATCCCAATAACAATAGATTTTAATAGAATCTTAAAATCAATGAAAACTAAACTTTTCCAATAACAAAGGATTTTGAGTGGAATTTAAAAATCATCACCCCAATAACAATGGATTCTATTTAGATTTTAAAAATTCACAAACCAATAACAATGGAATCTCAAAATTTAACAATTCTTCTAGAATTCTTTGCCCAATAACCCCCTCTTAGTGTAGTTGATTTGAAATTTGCATTCTCTTCTAGAAGGAAGGTCATTTGAGTCTTAGTTTTCAGCATGAATTTTGGGATGCCAAGCATGGACACTAGTTATTAATGTTCTATTAATTATCTCTATATAATAAAATTAAAATATATTATTGATTTCACTAGTTCTTGTCATAATAGAACAAAATATGATTATGTCTTATCTTGAGCCACCCCCACTTTAAACAAGTTGATATCTTCTTAACCAGGTACACGCATAAACATTTTAAAAAGAAATTAGCCGTTCTTAAATATCATTATACAGGATGTTGACAAAGTCAAACCCACATTTTTTGTGCTTAGACTTGGTGGTTATCACACAAACATTATCAAGAACACTAAAAAATATCATAAAATTTTGTGGTATATTAAATTTAAACTCTGAAATAAATGTGTTGGGTACATCTGTCATGATTCACGAACAATATGGATATGCCTAATATCATTTTTCGACCCAATGATATGCAGTGTATTAGGTGTTGTTTATGTGGGGTTAAGCTCCAAATCAACGGATATGATTTGATCGGGAGATATTAATTACTTTATGCTAAAAATAGAGAAAAATCTGAGATACGGAAAAATCAAAAGTACATTTTTTATTGAATCTTTTTAGCAATTTTAGAATTTCTTTTTTCTTTGAAGAATAGTACCCACAAATTCCGAATCCAAAGAACACTAACGGAAACGGCAACGACAATAACGACGGTCCACGACACCCAAACCCACCTCGGTATGACGTCATCAGCCCCTCCACTGACGTAAAACCACGTCATCTTAACGATAAGCAACGGCGCGAGAACGCACCTGCAAACACTATACGACGCGTAAAACGGCACCGTAACGAAACGGTGCAGACTCACCGCGAGAGGAGCGTCGGGGCCGCGCGCGTCCGCGAGTGTCCACGAGTTCTGGCACGCGCTCGTGGCCTCGGCGACGATGAGGAGCGCGAGGAGAGCGCACGCGCCGTGGGATACCAAATACCGGCACGTGAGGAAGACGAAGAGCACGGCGGCGTGGTGCGCGGCGAAGAGCGCGTCTCCGCCGGCGGGGGAGGGGAAGACGGCGAGGTGGAGGAGATCGGCGAGGAAGTAAGCGGAGCTGAAGTCGAGGACGGAGTTTTGGGACGGAGTGTTGGGGGAGGAGAAGCCGCGGTTGGGGTCGGAGAGGAGAGCGCGCGCGGCGAGGTAGACGGCGGAGACGCCGTGGAGGAGGGAGATTAAGCAGCTGGAGGCTAAGGGGCGAGACGCTGGGCTCCATCTGCGGAAGACGTATAAGTAGCCGAGGAGGTAGACGAAGACGAAGACTGAGAAGAAGAATGGCAGATCCTTCAAACTCGTGATTGTCTCCATCACTGACGAAATATCTTCTTGAAGCTCTTTAAAAGTCTATGCGTGTGTCTGTGTATATATATAGATGAGATATATTACGAGAGAAGATTTGACCAATGGAGATGGTTGAGGTTTGTTTAGAGAAAAGAGGTTAAGTGTTGGGGGAAGGATTACACCTAAAACCGATGACGTTTTAAGATGATTATTCTCTAAAATCCTAATCTTGTTATGACTTATGAATGGGTGTCATTCACGTTTCCTATTTCAATTTGGAAATTAATTTTGTAGAGTTTATTTTAAATTGTAGTATCTACCAGGCTAATCTTCTATTTAGTGACCTTTTAAATTTTGTTTAAGTGTCATCATCATATTCAGTTTCATTAAAAAAAAACGACTTGGCTTATTAAAAAAATATGACGTGATTTTAAGGTAAACCTAATATGAACAATTACATTAAATGTTGATTTATATTTTTGATATTTTTTTTATATATGGTATTAATTTATGCATCATCAGCATTAAATAATATAATAGTAAAAATATAATAATATTTAAAAAAAAAATTGATATGCTATTTAATTATATGTTTTTAATAATTATACAATTTTCTATTACTTAAAATATTCTTCTTCAAAATTGTAACTAAAAAAAATTATGCAATTTTTACAAAAATTATAATTTATAAATTCATAATCCTAATATTTTCTTTTTGATATCTACAAATTCTAGAAATACTATTTAGTTTTGTTCATTTTTTTCATAATTTTACAATTTTTATATCTAAAGATTTTTCTTTTTTAATTTTTACTATTGGTTTAGTATATTTTAACCCAAAAATAGAAAAAAAATTTATCCAAAATTATAATTCTAAATATATTTATACATATTTATTAATAAATATTATTAAAAAGAACAGATTTTCTTTTATCTTAAATTTTATGTTTAATGAAATCAAAATTAAAATATTGATAAAATAATAAAATCTAAAATATTAATAAAAATATTTTTAAATACAATATAATTTTAATTTTTTATTATTGTACATGGTACACGAAAACAACTAGTTCTATTTGATTATTATACTTTTCTGGATAACTATTATATGAACTTCATTATACGTTAATGAAGCTCCATGCTCTGCTCATCACGTTGAACCACAAGGTGAAGAAGGTGTCATAGTTTCCGGCAGTTGGGACGGGCTTGTCTGCATCTCAGATGCCAAGTCCAATTATTACTATGATCCAGCCATGGGACGGTCTCAAACCCTCCCTCTTTCCATGTTTCAGTGACAAGTATTTAGACAATAAAGACAATCCTACTATATAAAAGAAGCTAATTTGAAGGCCAAAGAGGGATGCCACATAGGTAAAAAATTCTCCTACTATATAAAAGAAGCTAATTTGAAGGCCAAAGAGAGATGCCACATAGACAAAAAAATTTCTCACCAATCATTTTGCCATGTCATCACGGCCCAACATTCATCTTGCAGCAAGCAAAAGTTTAAGCTCATTCTTATTATTTTTCTTGAGGTCCAGTAGTCATCTTGCAGCTTCTTCCTCGCGAACCCTAGGCGCTTCCTCTGACATCAAGTTCTCGAAATCGATTGTCTATCTCCCTCCTCCGGAATAACGCCTGTATCAATGAAAAAACCGAGCCCAACCTTCAATGCTCCTTAATCACCCTTCAAGACAAGTGGCTGTCACAGGACCATCCACTTCGAAGATGCTGTTTCTTCATTCCTGGGAAGCTTGCAACCATGCCAATGGAGACATACTGTTTAGCTTTCTGATATAAATCAATCCAGTATTCATCGCTTATTATTGTTTGTTCACCATATAATAGGCATGCTTCTTCTATATATTGACTAAAATAGTACTTTGATCTTATCTATAGGGTACAGTAGCACAAGGTTTCATTGCTCAAAACCGTCTCGAGTGATATGAAAGTCGGCTCAAGCATGGCACCATCTACACACTCCAACAGCAAGGCTATGTTCCGTGTAGCTGATCAGAAGCGTGTTATTTGCTTTAAACACGACTCTGTCCTTTCAGGGCCTAAAGAAAATAGTCTCTCCAATTTTGTCAGACCGATTCAGAACGCACTCCTTTACAGATTTTGAAGCCAATTGTGATCTCAGAGGTGATCTTCATGGTGAGTTTAGCCCAACTCCCATCGACTTACTTCTCCTTGCAAATTCACACTATAACTCTGTCTCTGTTGTAGATGTTCTTGGCCACCTTAGGTTGGTTGATGGTCATCCTCTCTATCCATGTCAAGTATTATGTATTACGTAAGGCGCAACTTTCTGGAAAGTATTGGCCCATTTGCAGCTTAAAAAGTAAGAAATTATTATTAATGGCTTGAAGTGTAATATAACTTGCAGTTCTTCAAAGGTACACTGTCTTATTTTCTCATACAAAGAAATCAGTGACGCTATGTGTGGTTTTGATAGAATTCTTCAGATCAATGAAGGTGGTTTTGGTAGTGTTTATAAAGCCATCATTAACTATCCAACTGCAACTGGCGGAGATTCTCATTCTGTTCCACTTGCTGTCGCTGTTAAGAGATTCAAACGATAAAGTCAATAGGTATGTATGTCATTGGTTATGCCTTGGTAATGAAAACAATAGTATTCGAACTTTGTCCAATAAAAAGGTTTACGTTTGATATTATTGATCATCTGTTTCTAATAAAAGGGCACAAGCAATGGCTTGATTTAATTATTGGGCGTAGTTAATGACTTAAACTTAGTGCGTCTCTTAGGATATTGCTCAGAGGACACAAAGATTTTTTTGCTATGGAAACAAAGGCTTGAGATCATGCTCCGTGCAGCTCAAGGATTGGCTTATTTGCATGAACTCCAGGTAAATCAACAAAGAATCTGGTTTTACAACAGACCCTTTTCATTGTTTTATACATTAACTAGATGCATGTCTCTTGACCAGGTAATATACGGAGACTTCAAATCATGATACGTTTTTTTCGATGATGATTTTAATCCAAAATAATCAGGCGTTGGTCTGGCTAAAGAAAGGTATTGGAGATAATACTCAATTTGTTACTGCAGTAAGTAACATGTCCCCCGTCTCTCTTACAAATTTAGAATATTATTAGTTACTTCTTCAACAAGTAACCAATTCACATTTTCCGTTTTTCATGATTCTCTCAAGAGAGTACCAGAAGAAACGACTATGCATCTTGGGAGTATGTAGAACCTGTCATCACAAGAACCACATCGATGTAAATATCTTTGGATTTGTTACGTACAGGATTATTGCTGGTCTTCGCACACTCAAGCGAATGAAAAGATTCTTTTGGAAAGGATCAAACTATTTTGTGTTCATATATATTATATAATGTTTTGGATTGATAGTTGACTTTAAATCTATGAAACAAATATTTTTTATGCTATGGTTAGCAGAGTGGCTAAAGAGAAACCCAAACATCGCCTTTGTCGTGAAAGTCTTTGTAAGATCATTTCGGAATCAAATTCCGAAGATATGAAAAGTTCTGTTGGAAAATTTACTAGAAGGGTTATGAGAGCAAACATGATTATTTTCTATATTTAGAATAGTAGAGAATAATTATGGTTTTCTCTACCTTATTTTACAATACAAAACGATATGTTAAGTGTGCATTAATAAGGATATTGCATCAATTATTTCTCACCTAAACTCTCTATCTCATCTATTTATTTTGAGAGTGTTTCAAAAAGTCTGAAAGACTCGCATCAAAAATTCTCAAATCAAAGAGTTTATATACTGTATTCTAACCATTTGTTTTGGAAATAATTAAATTACTGTTTTGGCATTAAAGGCTGCCAAATGGTACCTATTTCGCTATCATACATACGAACATACCAATATGAAAATGTATATCTGAATATAAACGCTGCTAATCTAAACCAAAAACGTAATACTTTTCTAATAAATATTTATTAATACAATAACATTTTTATAAAGATACACACGCATCATTACCTTTTTTTTAATTAAACTTTGTTTTTTTTCTATTTTTGGTACAAATGTTAAGAAATACAAAACTATGTTTCCTACGAAGGTTGAAGAAATCAAACATATCTTATGTTTATGGAGAAATTTGAAATGTTCTAATTCTTAATCTAATTATTTCTATATAAAACCAAATTCTAAATTGTGTGTTACAGCATTAAAGCAACTGTAGATTTGATTTTCCGCTACAAAGACACTTACGCTGAATACATTCTCTAATCAAAATGAAACTTTTTTTAAATACAAATCAAAATGAAACTAATAAGTACATTCACATATAAATACGTCAATACTGCTATACAAAATAAATATAATTACAAATTATTATTAGTTGAATTTTAGACCACAAAAATGTAACTCTACCAAAAATACAATAATATGTTTTTTATAAATATAGATTTATCAATATGGTTAAGTTACAATAAATTACGATTACATGCTTTTATAATGGTTTGAGAATATACGTTTACACATTACTACACTATTATACGGAGAAAATAGTTAAAAATATATAAATAATACACAATATAGTATTACGTTTAATATATGTAAATCACACGTGCACCCATCAATACTTGAGCATCAAAATAGAAAAGCAAAATTATGTTGTTAGTCACAAACATCCATCTTATTATATATATAAGTTAAAAGCCAACTTAAAATTAACATGTATAATATTTAATATAAAAGAATTGACATGAAATATATAATAACTATTCTAAAAGTAAAATAAAATCTTAAATAACAAAAAATGTTTTAGAGAATGTAACTTTTTTTAAAAAAGTATTAATTTAAAGAATCATGTCTATTAAATTAATATAAAGTAGTACACAAAAAAATAATTATTTATATAAAATTAAATTGCTACCAGTGCAAACTTATTGGAAAGCTAACATCAAACAATTAAAAAAACAAATTATAATCGAATCTAAACAACACTCAAAATTATTTCAATAAAATAGTGAATGTATTTATGTTGTACCATGACAAACTGTAAAATAGTTTGTATTATAGATTGTTTCCTTGATTTCAATTTTTCATACAACAAATTTCATTTTCAAAATTTACAGACCAATAATCCGCGCGTAGAGCGCACAAGAACTTAGTGTTACATAACAAAACGATCTCCAACACGTCATCATGCGAGGTTTTCGATTTTAAGGCCAAGGAATAAAGATACGCCCTTATAGGGTAACCAAATACGAAGGGACCAACAGTTGCAAAGGGATGTGCTTATCTCAAAGCTAAGAAGGTGGTTGGCTCAAAGCGCTTTCATCCTACTCCCCAAGTTTTGGATGGTCTTTGCCACACTGAGTTCATTCTTTATTTCCAGAATCAAAGATTGATAAAACTACTAGTCAAAGCTCACTGATTAATAGCTTATCATCTCAAAAAGAATTCATCTAGCTACAACAAATAGTAAAAATAGATTCTTACACAAATAATGATTAGGCTAAACTAAGGACAAGTATACGGACCAGTGGAAGCGTTTTCTCGCGTGCTTTTAAAATGATATCTGCAAACTTGCTCACAGTGCAGCTCTATATTGCTTCTCAGATGAAGCCGGAGTTTCTAATATATTTCCCGAAGCATAAACTGTGAGATACTCACTTCATGACTTAAATAAAGAAACTTTTTTTCTCTGCATCTTACCATCATGTTGACCATCTGATTCATCAGAACTAGGCTTTTGCTGAGAAGAAACATCCATCTGCTCAGGCGCACCAGCAGATTCTGTAATAAATAAATACACCAGAGGTACAAACTTTAAATATGTATGATGTATCCAGTGAAAGTAATTTTGCAACCAGCTGCAGTCGCATACATCTATTACATTTCTTTACTGCGGCTAACTATAGTTGTTCCAGCAGAGTAATAATATATAGTAATTAATAGGGGAGATAATCCAGGAAGCTGAGTAACACAGAGCAATCAGGTTGTAGAACGAATAAACAAATCCTCTACTTAGAGCATGATTAATAGAGTTTCTTAGGGTGAGGCTTTTATCGGAATATAAGAAATGTCTCTTAATTTTTGATTAAAAAAACTAAGAATTGGCTCTTAGTTTTTTTAGTTAAAAGTTAAAAGACGGTTTCTTATACTCTGATAAAAATCTCACCTTAAGAACTTCCATTAATCATGCTCTTATAAATCTAAAATGTTTTAAATACTCACAACTTCCTTCAAAAAATTCATCTCTTTGCGCCACAGACTTGCAGTTTCAAGCATCTGGAAGTTTTTTAAATACTCACTATATATATTTTTAAAATACTATATATATCGGTAGAATAGATTAATTAATGTTTGTTAATTATCTTAAATATCATTAAATATATAATAAATTAAAATAAAACTTAAAAATAATAATAACTAAACTAATGATTTATTTTAAAATTAAACAGAATATGACAAATAAACAAATTAATTTATCATATAATAGTATAAAATAATATAATAAATAAGTTTATTATGTGCCACAAACGGGCCTTAATTTAATCTAGCCCATTAGAAGGGATCAAGTCCCACATTCGACCAAAACAAAAGATTCGAACAGATAAGAAGCCTATCGGCATTTGACATTTGGACCAGGGGGGAGTGGGCCCCCGCTATCACTATGAGTTTCAAAAATATTCGACCAACAAGACAATTCAACCTATCCTACCCACTTTAGTCCCAGCCTCTGTTATTATCAAACTCCTAAGAAGACACTCACCTACCTAACCCCACCACAGATCGCACAAATGGATTCTGAATCGTCCAAAACCAAAGCTTTAGCCCTTCCGCTTCACATCTTAGGCTTCGAGATCGATGAATTATCTACAACACGTGTCACTGGTCGTCTTCCCGTTTCTCAAATCTGCTGTCAGGTTCTCTTTGTTCGTCTTTCTTCTTCCTCTTCAGTTTGATAATCAACCCTTTTGCTTTTTTGAGAAATTTCCTTTTTTTTTTTTTGCTTTCTGAAAAGCCTTTCAAGGTGTTACACGGTGGTGTATCTGCTTTGATCGCTGAGTCTTTAGCAAGTATAGGAGCTTACATGGCTACTGATCTCAAAAGGGTCGCTGGAATTCAACTCTCGATCAACCACTTAAAGACTGCCGATCTTGGAGACACTGTATTCGCCGAAGCATCTCCTGTAAGCTCAGGCAAAACCATTCAGGTTTGGGAAGTCAAGCTTTGGAAGTCAAGAAATGATTCGGAGAACAAAACCTTAATATCTTCCTCTAGAGTCACACTCCTCTGTAATCTTCCTACCCCTGGTCACGCCAAAAATGTATCGGACCCACTCAAAATGATCTCCAAATTGTAGACTAAAAGCTCTCTCTATACTTATATATATAAACGGATATGAGTCATTGTATTTTATCTTGCTAATGGCATTTTTAATTTTCACTTGTATGGAATTCTAAACTTAACCCTTTTTGATGATGATAATAAGCTAAGACTGACAAAAAAACCGTCAGCTGTCGCTGTCCCTGATCTGCAAGTTCTACTTGAATATCAAGTATATATCTTTGGGATATAGTTAAAGAACACCCCCATTTTCAGATAATAGTTTTTTTGGGTATAAATGTTAAGTTTCCGGGTAATAGTTAAAGAACATGAAGTAGCATTCTTCTTTGATCACATTTTCTTCATTCTAGTTATCATTGGCTTCGATTGGTAATAACTTTGACTTTAGCCCTAACTTTAGAATTGTGGTTATAGTGATTTTGGTTTTAAAAACTAGAGCTGTGGGATGTGAACCTCTACAGTTCGCGGAAGAAACAACGCTAATATTAATTACAATTTAAAAAATACTAATTATATCTATATTAATAAAGTTGAATAGAAAGGCTCCACATGTGTCCATGTCAGCATACCATGTTCCTTTTCGTTTTCGTGATATGTGGCGAGCAGGGAGGGGGCTTCTTTTGTTTTTCTACAGGAAGCGCGTCTGTGAAAGTTGAAACTGTGATGTATTGGACCTCACTTAGCCCAAAACTAATTTTATAAATTTAAACGATATAATAATGTGTACTAAACTCACCGAATCTAATCTCTTATATATTAAAAGAGAAACATTGTCAATAAATGTGTTCACACTTATATTGACACATGTCATGCTCACAATCATTTCAATTTTATTATGCTTAAAATTGCCTAATTAGCAAAATATGTTTCCAAGTTTGCATCTCATGTGTCCCTACATAAAAATAGTTTTGGTATATGACTGTTATCTTGCGATTAAAACTCCAACTTTAATATTTTCATTGATTAAAAACGTGAGAAAAATTGGTTGACTAAGTTGAAGAATATTTGTTGAGCTTTTTGTAACCGGTATGGTTATTCTCCTTCCTTCGAGCTTTCACGAGCTGTATATAAGCGAGATGAACTTGATGAAACAAAAAATCGAAATAAGCTTCTCCAACCGAAACCAGCATGGTTGTTCTCCTTCGATGTGCTGTCACGAGTAGTATGTAAGCAAGCTGAACTCGATGAAATAGCACATCGAAAGAAGCTTCTCCTACTGAAACATGCATGGTTGGTTTCCTTCCTTTGATATTTCACGAGGCTATACTTCATAAAGTGTAGAGTGGAAGAATAACATATAGCACTTCGCATTGCATGAGATTAACAGTCTGCAACAATAGGAAGAACATACTTAGCCGAAAAAAAATATTGAAAGTTAAGAGAATACATCATCAGACACTCATGGCGAACTACTTTGATGTGTGCCATTCCAAGAGGCGGGGTTTTAGGACATCGTGTGAGTGGATAATGGAGCAGCGAACTAACTAGAACAGTATGACCTCCCTTTGCCAGCTGGCATAGCACATCTAAGAGATCGAGAGATAGCCATGCATGATTGGAAAGTCTTAATTTTTGGAATGGCTATGCATGATATTATTGACAAATAGATGGTCAGAAGAATAGCGACAGAAACATGTAGAATAAAGCTCTACTGGAAAATAGATGGCCAGAAGAATAGCGACAGAAACCACCATATCGGATTCTCTCTTATAATATATAAGGGAAGTTAAGTCTGTGTGTTACTTCTTCATGTTTCATATCTTAACGTAATCTGCATGGAAAAATTGACGTAAATAAGTCTTCCCTCCATCTTTCAGAATTGAATACTGTAATTTACTCCATGAACCATCCATATAGACTATGCAACAGTAAGTAGTAACATAGCTTAGGTTCTTAATGGTAGAGTGACTGATCTTACTATCAATTATCAAATTGTTATTTTGAACGTGGTATATTTGTCATTTTCATTGTTATTCAGTTAGTAATGAACCTAAATCTGCCAGAACTATTATTCAAGATCACAAGAAACAAGATGTGTAATCCTTTCTAACTATACACATATTATTGATGAGTTATTTTTGTCTGCTCGATTGATGAGTTATTCGTCAAAATTTGAAATGTATCTTTTTAAAATATGTTTCAGTTTGCTATTTAAGATGCATCGTTAATAAACATCCATCAGGTTGTTATTCCTAGAGTAGTGAACCATATCAAATTTGTCATTTCTCATTATTATTCAGTTAGTAATGAACCTTAGGTTGTCAACTATGATTTTACATAGCTGAAACTCACTCGGGTTTGTCTTGGTCATGGTAAACAATACTTTGTCTATATTTTTCTAAATATAATCGTTCAAGGTTATTCAGTTCGTATTGAACATCATGTTCTTTATTATAAACAACACAGCTGAAACTCACTTCGGATTTGTCTTAGTCATAATAAACAAAAGATCTGTCTGTATTTCTAAGTTTAAACTGGTGTTAAAGAACATATGAGTTCCGTAAGACAACTCGTGTTCAATTACATTTCATGGAGTCATTTTTTATGTGTTACAAATTGTATATGTCGTTTATTATGTATAAATATGCGACATCTAAAATATTTTTGTTATTGTTAAGATTACTTGGAGAAGCGTCTAACATTCAATGTGTCTATGTGTCAGTGTATATCTTATGAGTTAATGAAATCCCTTTAGCTGTTTAGAAAAGTAATGTCAATTTTTTGCCTACCAATTTAATTTAATTATATAGAAAATAGATAAATGTGATATTTATATTTACTTACCATAAAATGATAGTAAATAAACAAGAATGATTTGTCTACCAATTTAATTATATTGCTAATAATTAATTTTCTTCAATTATTAATTATATATTTCCTATTTGTTATTATACAATATAAAAATGTAAAATAAATAATAATACATAAAATAATTTGTATATACAAGGTCCATCACACACAAGATGTGGATAAATGGTTGTTATTCAGTATTTATACATTTGTTAACTATTATTAAGATGTATAACAAAATGTGTAGTAGAGTTTATAATCACTAAATATAATTTTTTTTTAATAAATTTATTCCGCACATGGTGCGGGTTATCACCTAGTTTAATATATTAAGCCCAAAACGAGTTTTTTCTATACGTTTTACTAATGAAAATGAGTCTTAGTCATTAAAAAATTCAGATTAGAGAATAAAAAAATCCCATAATCCAATTACCATCCATATACATCTATCTATACTATTAAATACAATATGATAACAAAAAATATATATACTCAACACCCAATTTAAACAACACATGGAATCCAATATACACTCATTTACGATGCTTGTGAAAAAAAATATATACAACAATTACTATGAAAAGAATTTTACTTTTCAAAATTATATTTAAAAAATCAATTACAGAGAAAGAACACGTCTAGCAATAAACAGAGAAAGAAGCATACAATGCATATATCGTTTTCCTCTTCTGTAGTTGGAGACCTATTAGTACCCTCTAGATCGGTAATGATCAGATCAATGTCTAGTCTTGATGTTGCGTTTTGGTTATAGTCTTTGATAGTTAGAGTAACTTGAAGATCATTAGCTAAAATATTGTTGTCGTCTCTTACTTCATTCATCTCGTTTTCCTCTTCAAAATGGATTCAACATTTCTCATTGAAGAAACTATCCAATACCTGATGAATGAAGTAAGAGACGACAACAATATTTTAGCTAATGATCTTCAAGTTATTCTAACTATCAAAGACTATAACCAAAATGCAACATCAAGACTAGACGTTGATCTGATCATTACCGATCTAGAGGGTACTAATAGGCTTCCAACTACAGAAGAGGAAAACGATATATGCATTGTATGCTTCGGAAATTACAATGATGGAAACAATCTTTGAATCGGGGTGCGGAATGTCATGGTATGCTAACATGTATTCCATGTTCTCAGTTATTGAGTCATTAAAATTATCTTGGCAATCGATGATAGATGGTTGTGTGTTGGGTTTGTGGATGTAGACTTGGAGTGTTTGTTTTGGGTTTTCAACTGAACATTTTGTTTTTGATGTGAAAGCCGATGAGATATAAGTGGTTGGTTACTAATTTTTGGAGTATTTGTGGGAGCATAAGGTAATGTAGAAATGTATTCTATAGAGTGAGGTTAAATAGATGATTTTATTGTCTTCTTCTAACTTTTGGTTTTAAGTATCATTTATTCATGGGTGTTAAATTTTTTAGAGTTATTTGTTTGTGTTGAATTGACTTTTTTAAAACGTTTTTCAGTTTTTTTTATGAAGACTATTTTTTTTATAAAGACTATGTATTAATTGTATATTGCGTTTATTTGGAGGGAGACTATCATAGTATTAGTTGTTATATAGGGTTCAGCTTTAGTAATAACTAGAGTCTTTTTTTTTGACATCATAACTAGAGTCTAACCCGCGCTAAACGCGGGTATTTTATTTTTTAATTTTGACAAAAAAAATTAGAATTTTTATTTTAAACATTTTAGGTTTATTTTTTATTAATATGTTTATACACAATTGTGCAATTTGGTATTTGTAAAATATTTACATGTGATTAAAGTGGGTTGTTAAATATTTTAACAGTTCTATTTTATACATTATCAGATTTCATTTTTTTAATTGAAATTATTAGCAGATAAGATAAAAATTTCATTATGTAAAATTTTGTTTGTGTTTATTTTTGGTTTTTTTACTAACAAAATAAATTACTATGATTTGAATTTGATGTGTTAGTTTTAAATGGCTTTAGATCTTTGAGGAATGTTATTCTCTTAAGAATTGTATGAAAACAAACTTTTCTGTACGTAGAAGAATGGTTTTAAAATGTTGTAATTTCGTATTGCATGTGTGTATATTAATAGCGTGGATTTTAGTTGTTAATAAAATATTGCGTTTGAAAAAATTAGTTATGCTCGAATATTAATGTGGATATAAGGGGGTGATTGAGAGTTGATGTAGGTGTTGTCCACAACCCTATTTATTTTTACAGCACCAAATTCAGAGCAATCAAGCTTTAAATTTTTTTTTTGAAATCACAGCTCTTAAAATAACCTACAGCTGTACAAATGCTATAGTAATAAAATCTAAATCCACAGCAAAAAGTCTACAGATTTTTTTCTAGAGCAAAATTTTTAAAACTACAGCCATTACTAATCGGACCCAAAATCAATTGAATTTTTTAATATATTCAATTGTTATATATATTTAGATTAGAAATAAATTTTAGGTTTTAATAAATATGACCTAGTGTATGTAAATATATATATAGGATATTAACCTATTAATCGTTCTAACCGGTAATTAAAGATAATCTATACTATTATTTGCAAAGTAAGTTTTTGGAATCGAATTCTCACGTTAAAAGTTAGAGTAGTTAATAACGTTTATACCCTTAATGAATAAAAAGTATAATTAAATTAAAAAGTAGAAACAAAATTTTAATTTATTTGATTAGATAATTGATTAAAATTAATAATAGTAAAAATTATCCAAAATCTAAAAATATAATTTTAAAAATAGATAATTTATGTATATATTGTATCGTTATCTGAAAAAGTCTTTTAGTAAAAAGTTAAAAACATGAATTATTTATAAAAAGTTAAAAACATGAATTATATAACTAAATATTAATCAAATAAAATTCTTAATTGTATAATTAAAATAGAATATTGAATTATCCAAAATCTAAAAATATAATTAAAAAAAAGATAATTTCTCTATATATATATATATATATTGTATTGTTATCTGAAAATGTATTTTATTAAAAAGTTAAAACATAAATTATATAATTAAATATTAATACAATAAAAAAATTAATTCTATAATTAAAAATATAATATTAAGTTATTTTAAGATTTATTTTAGTATAATGAATATAGTATACAAAGAACTTTTCAAAAATTATG
The DNA here is from genome assembly GCF_020379485.1 of Brassica napus. NCBI lineage: Eukaryota > Viridiplantae > Streptophyta > Magnoliopsida > Brassicales > Brassicaceae > Brassica > Brassica napus. The sequence continues at coordinate 25,324,406 of NC_063435.1, read as the reverse complement.
AAAATGTTTAAGCCCGCATCGCGGGCAAAACACCTACTTAGTATATATATAGTATCTTAATAAAATTCCGAAAATATTTCTAGATTTAAATGATTTAATATATAATATTTGATATCTTAATAAATTTTGAGCAAATATTGGTTAGGTAAATGAATATCAAAACAATAAATGTTTGTTACGATTTCAAATTGTTGAACTTGGTTTTGTTTTTTATTTGAAACTTAATTATTAAATAAATTAGGAATATTTAAAATATATATTTAATTAAAACTGGTTTATATTATAATATTTTTGTTCAGAAACCTATATATATTATATACTTTGTTTGACATATGCATGTATTTTCAGATTATAAATTTTCATATAACATATGAAAACTTTTTTTTAATATATGAAAACTTGATTCTTATTTATACAAATCTGACATAGTATAGATATACGACAACAAAATTATACATTAATAGAATACTTAAATATGTGCTTACTCATGTTCAAAACAATTATATATGCATACATATAAAAGAAGTCGTGGATATCATGCATCATCAATGAAAATACACTATGCTCCTAGTTAATTAACGGCCCACCAGAGTATGTGATTACTTATCATTGTGCAAATCGTTGTACTTTAATCCTGAGCAATATTAATTTGGTATTGTAGATATAACAGAAAGTGGGTTAGACGAATCACAAATGTCAAAGTATGGAAACGGTTTAGAATTATTAATCAGTTTTTGTTAAGAAAATACATTGAATTATCAATCAGTTTCAATTATTTTTAATGCTTCAGATATTATTAAATCTCTTGTTGGAACATTTAAAATTTAAGTTACGACCATTGTATAGTAGATAAAAAATAAGACTCTGTTTTAATAGAGTAGATGTTACTTTAATTATAAATTGCTAAGCAGTATATGGTTTGGGCCAAATATGTTAGTTCTCTGTACATCAAAAATAATTACAAAGACCTCATATAATATTTTATATCAAAAAAACTAAAATCGATATTACCCTCCATATCAAACTATTAAATTACAAACAAAACATCTAAAATTATACTCCCCGATTATCAATCCAATTTGAAATCGATCCTCCCTGAAAGTAACTTTGATAATGAAACTATGTCTAGACTAGTGGTTACAAGAACTACCATCTGGATAAAACTTGCAGAAATCATATATACGTAGTGAGATGAAATCTTGAATACACGAACTAATTGATTTAAAAAAGTCTATATGTAGACGATAAGCATATTAATAATCTTGAAGCATTTGGAAAAACGGGGTTGAGTGTAGCTCAAGCAAGGGCTTCATGCCAAGCTACATTTGTCATGGAAGCAATTGTTGTATCTCAATCCAAAGCCAAACTGTGGAGCGTATATGGTATGACCGATACTCTGGTTAGAGCACTCTACCCAATGGAATATATTGGAAAAGGGAACTAAAGAAGAAAAATAGAAGCCGAAGAATGTAATTCTTATTTTTGAATTGGGAATTTGAATATATATGTCGTTTTGAAACTCAATTCAGATCCAGTGTTACCCAATGCACACCATGGAAATCAAAGACAAAGTTAAAACAACCTGAATTTATTTGGGCAAATTAAATTGCCTCTTTTTGGTTTTTTATTTATTCTTTAAAAACAAAATACATAAATGGTAGAATCTAAACTCTTTGAAACAGGAAAATAGATAAACTGGTGGAATTGATCCCTTCTCCAGAAGGAGACAATAACCCACTTATTAACTTAGATGGAAATTAAGGAATAAAACAGAGAAAAGCATAAGAAACCGGATAGGTTGGTCATAAATGTCTTGTTCATCTACATAATATAAACAAACTTTGTCAATTGCTTATAATAATAACATGTGTCACAGCGCTGGTAAACTTGTCTCAGTGGCACGTTATGGTTGCCCTTGTGTTCAGGTAATTAGTCATGTAAGACTCGAGTGTTGTGACTGTTATTCCATGGAGTGATCGCTTGATCCTTCTCCAGCAGGCGTCTGCTCGTCTTTTGTTTTCTCTCCAACGAAGGGTATCTAGCATTGCTTGTCCAATTGCTGTCTCTCCCTTAGATAGCATTATTACACCATAAAGGTAATTAGGTAAACAGTGTTGTCGTAAGAACCTTCTGCTGCGAACTTTAGATGTGGCAAGCCTGCATCAACGTTGTTGTAACGAAAATATTGTTTTATCCCTTGTACGTAATGAGCTTGCAAGTTTCCGCTGGCGAGGCATTTTGCCATTAGACTTTGGTACCTGTGTAACGCACCTCGTGGATGGACGGTCAGCAGGTGGATGTTGAGGTTCCTATAGACAATAGGAACTGCCGCAGAGTGGGCAAGAGGAGGAACCGCGGCTAAGAGGTTGCGGACTGATCTCCTAGAGTGCTTTGCTACACGTGAAACAATTCAGTTTGGATATCAGTTGGCATGAGTTCGAGATTTGAGAGAGCTCTGTTTGTGGTCTTTGTGATTTGCTGGTGTTTTTTTTGGTTAGTGCTTGTTGAAGTTTCAGAGTTTATATGTAATTCGTAATGTTTTGTTTTGATCAGTATATGTCGAGCAATGTTTTTGGGATTGGAATCTTCGGTGTTTATTGCTAGACGTGTTCTTTCTCTGTAATTGATTTTCTAAATATAATTTTGGAAAGTAAAGTTCTTTTCATAGTAATTGTTGTATATATTTTTTTCACAAGCATCGTAAATTCGTATATATTGGATTCCATGTGTTGTTTAAATTGGGTGTTGAGTATATATATATATATTTTTTGTTATCATATTGTATTTAATAGTATATATAGATGTATATGGATGGTAATTGGATTAGGGGATTTTTTAATTCTCTAATCTGAATTTTTTAATGACCAAGATTCATTTTCATTAGTAAAACGTATAGAAGAAACTCGTTTTGGGCTTAGTATATTAAATTAGATTCGGTGGGTTTAGTACACATTATTATATCGTTTAAATTTATAAAATTAGTTTTGGGCTAAGTGAGGCCCAATACATCACAGTTTCAACTTTCACAGACGCGCTTCCTGTAGAAAAACAAAAGACGCCCCCTCCCTACTCGCCACGTGTCACGAAAAGGAACAGGGTACGCTGACGTGGATGCATGAGGAGCTCTCTTACTTGCGGCCATAATTTTCATTTTGCGTGCATTGATCAATGGTTTCGTACAAAAATAAGTTGTCCGATATGCAAAGAAAGTAATCTATGATGCCAGCCTAATTTCTAATATCATTTTTGTCGTATTCTCTACTTTGGTTTAATTTTTTTTTTTAAATAATTATAAATAATTTGTCCTCATTAATATACATTTTTCGTTCACACAATTTCTTTCTCATAAAAAAAACAACAACAACTAACAATGTTTATACAACATTCTATAGCTGAAAATATAGCTACATCAACTACATACAAATTAAACCGAAAGACAACCGCCCCGCCCATAAGGCGGACAAACCACTAGTATATATATATATATTTGGGCTTGTAATCTGAATGAGTGAAAACTATAAGCATTGAGTTATACACATCTTTTTGTATGATAAGAAAATCAAAATTTCTTTTTTATTCTACGCTAAAATATAAGAATAACAAATAAGTTTATATATGTTTTTTTAAAGATATTTAATAATTTTGAACAACGAATAACTTTCTTTTTCTAACAAGGCCCACAACTCTTTATACATAGTACTAAGGGTTGTAATTGTTAGTATCAATAGTGTTGGTCTAAATGAAACGGGTGATTACTCTTGGTTAACAATTACAATTGTTAACCAAGAGTTACAACTATTAACACAAGTGTTACAATTGTTACAGTAACGGTTGCAACCATTAACCAAAAGTTACAATAATTAGTCACCAATGATTTTAGTCATCAAGGTTGCAATGGTTTAGCACCAAAAATTGCAACAGTTTATCATTAATAGTTACTATCACAAGCAGTTGCAATTGTTCATCTATAAATATTGCAATACTTAACTTAAATCGTTGCAAAAATTCACTTAAATTTCTAACAATCCTTTCTATTTAAGTGCAGTTTTATCCTTTATATATCAAAGCACAAATAACCTAACCTATAAAAGTTTGACACATGGCATATACTTTTTAATTTAAATAAAAATCTAAAAAAAAACGAAAACAGTTTCGTTTGATAACTAATTATTATGTATTATTTATTTATTATATTTAAAACACCCTAATATTTCTCCCACTATCCCCATCATCTCACTATATCTTGATCAGTTGATATTTCTCAAGAAAATTTTCAACTCTTAATCAAAATCCAAATCTAACTCTTAAATTCTTAAGTTCGTTTTTACTTGCACATAAATTCTTAAGTTCTTTCCAAAAGTTCCAAGACTCTCTCTCTAAAAGTGTGATGAAACTGCACTTTCTAATTAAATAGATAAAAAATATGGTGGATCGTATCTATACTGCCTAGAGTAAATTTTGGATTCAGATCATTATAGTCTCTGGCCAAACGGTATTCAGAAGAAACTGTTTTGAACTGAGAAAAAAAGAAAAAATGTTTCTATGGATGACTGGTATGCAAGCGCCCTGCAAAATTGGCGGATGAAGGTAAAACTCTGATGATCAAATCATAATTTTCTTTTGAATTTATTTTCCATAATTTTTTTTCTAATCTTCTCATAACCTTTCTTTTTTCTTTTGCTATTTTAGATATTTGGAATAAGTTACATACTACGTGATGGAAAAGGTTACATAAACAAAAGGGGGGGGGGGGGGGGGGGGGGGGGGGGGGGGGGGGTCAATAACACATTTCAAAATGGACTCAATCAATTATCCATTTGTTGAAATATGTTTTTTATTCTTGTGATGGTGATAATTTAGGGAACTAGAGTTATCATGAGAGCACAATTACAAGGCCCCAAAGAAATTTAGAAGGACCACAAAAAAAAAGAGTTTATGAAACAAGATTCATTTCTACTGTCTAGACCAAGACCAAGACTCTCAGATCAACATATATACATTTTATATAATGTTTACCAAACTCGTAGATTCTCATAGAAACTAAAAAGATTAGTATTTTAGTTGTAGTTGTGCAATAGATATCTTTTCGTCATTTATTTTTTTCATTTATAATGATTTTTTTTTTTTGAAAAAGGGTTCAATAATTCTTTTTTTTGTCAGCCTTCAATAATTCTTATTCAATGGGATTCATATTAGATTGTAATAAGATATAAGATATTTAATCAAAAAAAAGATATAGACATGAAAAAAAATTGAAATCTTAAAATATATTTTTCATTATAATTATATATATATACTATGTGCATATAAAAATAATGTCCGTGCTGAGCACGGGAGATGATACTAGTATTCAATAAATAATTAACACATATATCAAACTCATACATAAATGAAAATATTCTAAGAATTGAATTTTCATTTTAATGTATTACACAAAAATCAGAATCTCTCAACCTATTTTGGACACATGAAAATAATGCACAAATGTGTTTCCACACTATTCTAAGTGTTTACTCAACACTATTATAAACTATGTGTGCAATCCATTCATGAATGTATGCAAAGCCAAGTCTCAGCTTGTTGAAGCGTCATCACTTCACACCCATATAGGTAAATACTTTTAATCATGCACCTTCAAATACATTTTTTTAATATTAATTAAGAATGATATGTTTTATTAGAGGAGAAATTGACTATAATATTAGTCATTCATATCATAAACTAAATATAAGATAAACATAGTTATGATAATATTATCGGTAGATATTGTTCATATTAACTTTTAATATCTGTTTATTAATTAAAGTTTCTAAATATCATGATAAGTATATATATTAAACTAGGTGTTTCTCCCGCACTTGCGGGCATAAGCATTTTATAATTACTTATTAATACATACATTACTAAAGAAACTACATACATTACTAAATAAACTATTATAATGATAATTCTTTTTTTGAAAATTCTTACTAATTATAATTTTTTGAACATTTTTTGTATACTATATTCAACATTATTAGATAAATCCTAGAAATCACTTATCTTTATCTTATCTTATCTTATATATATAGGAATAATCGTTTATTTTAAAATAATTATCTTTTATTTAAAAATATATTTTAGACTTTGGATAATTCTTATTATTATTAATATTAATCATTTATATTATAAAAATAAATTCATTTTTATTTTAACTAATTTATATATTTAATTAATTAAAGGTATAAACGATATTAACCGCTCTTACTTTTAACGTGAGAGCTTCGTGGGAAAAATCACATTGCAAATAATAGTATAGATATATGGGCTGTAAATAATTGGACTAAACCTATATCAGTAGGTCACATGTTCCTAATTTAATAGAATAGATTTATTATTTTAAAATCTCTATAAATAGAGATTCATTTTATTTTATTTGGACACCAAAAAATAATATTTTTATAAAACATATTTCAAGAATAATTATTTTAATATTTGTTCACTATTTAAAAATATAAAAATAGATATTTTGTTTTAAAAAGTTTTGTAATTATTAGAAATTTTAATTGAATTAAATTTTAATATTTTTAGTATATAAAAATATATAAGTATGTAAAATAGTGGGATAAAGTGTTATTGTAGATAAAAATTATATAAATGTTGCATGAATAGGTGGAAAATGAAACTGACGTGGATTGTGAAAAGTGTAAATTATTGTAACAGCCCGATCCCCCGGCGTCCGACCGGGGTTATCGAAGGGGCGTTATGGACACGTGTCTACTCATTTAGACAACCCTACGTGTCCCGTTACTGGTCCCGAGAGACGAGCGCATAACCTTCTTTGAAATACCGTCACACCCACATCCATATACTTCTACTTACAGTCCTGCGCACAGGAAAAAATGGAAATGGAGGGGGTGAGCAACAAGTTACTCAGTGAAGTGACTCTAGACCAGCCTGCCCGCATGACACTCTATACTACTCTATGCGGGAACTAGGACTGACTAGCCACTACAATCAGTTAATGCATTTTATCATTTCCTATCACCATCTGTAATTTCTACACACACTTCCATTCATTTCTAACAACCTAGTAATCAATCAATACAAGGATCTCACTCATTGCCACACACGCCATCCCTAGACTTAACCGACTCATCTTACCAGTTCGACTCGATCCTATGACTTCTTTAACTTCCTGTACCCGACCATGAGCTAAAACCCTACAATGCATATCCTTTTCATCTTTTCCTCTTTTCCTCTTTTCCTCTTTTCCTCTTTTCCTCAGTGGGTAGCCCCCCACTAGGCTTCTACCCCATATTCATGTGGATTCGCCACATCTCCTATGGGTGCTTCCATATTCATGTGGATTCGCCACATCTCCTATGGATACCTAGCGTGGACTACTTACCCCACCTACAAACCTTAGACTCTCTATATGCTTTCCCACCCATGCTTAACCTTAACAACATTCTTTCATACTTTTACTTATCCTTTCACTTCCTTATCGCTCTCACTTAACCCTTTCCATTCCCAATTACTTCCCCTTTTCATTTCTACTTGTACTTGGACTCAATCACTAGACGCCACCCGTTATCGGTGTCACACACAATACACATCGCATTCAAGTTCTATTCCAATAACTTTTATAATCATTGTTCATCTATCATCCTAGCATTTATTTCTCTCTAGCATCCTAACTTCAATCACAACCACGCATGGAACAACACAACCAACATACAAGTATCAACTACCAATCAGCCATTACCACAACAATTCAATTCAGTTCATCAAGTCCCATTTATCAACATGAGGGTTCTTATGCATCATGATCCATTCATCTATCATCCTAGCAATACCATGTACTATCAACCTAACTCCCAAACAGGGTCTAATCAAGCCTAACCCCAACATATAGGAGTATACAGAACCATGAAAGAAGGTTGGGTTCGAAACACTCCACCTTAGCCTAGATCTGGATCCGGATCTGGGAACAAGAGACAAGGGAGAGGAGATCTGAACAGATCTGGAACAAGTAAACAAGAGAGAGACGAGATCTGGTCACCACCACAACACCACACAGCCACCACCATCACCACACTCGGACGATCGCCCCACCACCCCTTGGACGTCCACCACCACCACCACTGGCGGCTCGGCTTGCTCTTGGGGGGCTCGCGGCAAGGAGAGAGAAGAGAGATCACGGAGAGAGAGAGAAAGAGAGGCGTGAGAGAAGAAGAGAGAAGAGGAAAAGAAAAGCTTGACGGCTAGGGTTTCCTAGTCTCTCTAAATCTCTGCAGAGCTTCGCTCAAGTTTCAGAAATGAGAGAAAAGAAGGGGCTGCATCTCTTTTTATAGGAAAGGGTGAAGGGAACCCTAGGTTTTTGTCAAATGGGCCGTAGAGAAGCCCAATCTTTTATGAGAATTTTTGGGCCATGAACCGGGCCGTTACAATTCTCCCCCACTTGAATGGAATTCGTCCCCGAATTCTGTGTGTCGGTAATCCAACTTAACATCCCGAACCCAAATGGGTAAACAACTCGTCCTTTGAAATCTAATGGTTCATGCAACAGGCCAGGTTCCATATTCCTCACGGAGATCCAACGTCTTCTTAAATCCCCATCGATTCTCCAACCGCGTTCTCATCCCTAGATTGCTTTCATCTCATATGCATTTCCATATCACCACCACTCTTGTCGACGTAATTCTCTAATGGTCATGTACCTCTTCTATCCTTTCATAAAGCAGCTCATCATCAACAATTATATCTGCTAAGCGGTTTCCTGGATCATCTCAGGCTCGAGATTCTGATCTCCCCCACTTTGGTCCAACATAAGGGATTCAACATGGTTGTTCATACAATTCTCATAGGGGATATCCATTTGCTCGACTCGTAGCTAATGTCTTGCATGGATTCAACTAATATCAGCTCCATTAACCTACTTCCTCTCTAAGCTCAACACACATGTACACCACATAGGTTGATTGCGATATCCTTGGCGACCCAACAACAAAAATATATTGTTATCATGTTCCATTTCCATTTGACACATACAACTCTTGCATCAATCATATACGGCCTTACACCCCACTGTTCTCAACTAACAAATCTCAACTGCAAAGCTCCATTAAAACCCTCTTTATCTTTACCCATGGCAGTTCCTCTTCGAATTCTGATAAATATGTCTGCTGCCCACTATAATGCCCATTGCGACCATTAACTTGTCCCATGGTCTCTTCCTTCACCGTTGCGTGGTACCCAACCACATCTCCGTTGATTAACTTAGCGAGCACTTCATCTCATGAAACTTAACAAGCTACTCCCAAATACCGTCACACTCTTCGGTGGAATAGAATATTGTGTCTTCGATCATCACTATCGCGTGCTTATCTTAATACGCTTGCGGCATCGTACATCCACTTCACATGAACATGTTGCGCATCAGTTGATCTAAAGACACACTTCTACAACTGGTAATGTCCATTACCAACTCATAATGTTGTCTCCTGGATGTTTTTCTTTGATATCAGAATCTGGCAATACCGTAATGTCAAAATCGCTCTTAGTGAACTCCAAAGCCACTTGCTGTAGGTTCCAACAACTCAACGAACTATATGGTGCTAACCGATATGGTTCCTTTGACTAGACAATGTTCTGTATTTCCGCTCTATGGTGTATGCACTATTTCAGTTCCATGGGTCCTTAAAAAAATGCTCAAAAGCGTTTGCATACCCGGCGACTGCAGCAATGGTATCCAATACTTAGAGCTTTCACTTCCAAATACAAATCATTCTCCTTTACACTTAACTCTTAAGCTTACAACATCAAGATAGCTTATATCCATATCCTAATCTTTATTCCATTACGGACTACTCTCCTCTCCTATCGAGGATTATGAGTACATGCCAATACAATACATTAACTCCATGTGCTTGGTCACGGTCTGCTTTCCTAGCTCTCTTCCTATTCATTAATCTTTGACCTCCGTATAGATTCTCGCTAAGCCCTGATACTATCCCTAACATACTGCAACATCCCCGAACACTGGTACACCTCTAAATACGCATCCCAAAATTCTGTCACTTCATATCATTCCAAACTCCAACCCCAGCAGGTCCTGACTTGGTGTTTAGCTACTCCGCACCGAACATATCCTCATCCTTGAGTCCTTCGGTCTGACCATGTTTTCCTTGATGAACGAACCTCCTATCATAGTCCTACTGGTTGTACTAGTAGTATGTCCCCATCCATTATATCCTAGTGTGGTTCTTCTCGCACTTCCGTTCTTGTCACAACGAAACCGCCTTGTGGTAATGGCGATGTCGCAAGTTCCCCTTGGGCTATGAGTATGTGATGCTTGGTTAGCCTATGATCTTCTTACAACCAAACTATAACTCTGCACGTAATCTTGATTAGCTCATGATCCCAGTAATCTTGCACGTCACAACTATTCTTCAAATCGGTTTTTATTTCCTTCAGGAAGCGGTGAATCAGTTCTCTCTCCCTTAGAGGGTGCCCGACAAATCTCCTCGGGGGATTACATCCTTATTGTATTCTCTTACATTCATGTCTCTCTGGTCGTTACTGATTGTCGAAGACATCTTTCAAGTAGACATCCGATCAGAACCATACTAAAAGTATAAATATAGTGGGTGGTTTTGAAATCGTTTTCAGATCTTTTAGGAGAATCAAAACTTTCACAAACTCTTTTCTTTTAATGAAAACAAGTTTTTTTTTTTTTTTTTTTTTTTTTTTAAACGTCGGAAATGCTGATCCCTTAGGACAGAACTAAGGGATCTTAACCCGCTCTGATACCAATTGTAACAGCCCGATCCCCCGGCGTCCGACCGGGGTTATCGAAGGGGCGTTATGGACACGTGTCTACTCATTTAGACAACCCTACGTGTCCCGTTACTGGTCCCGAGAGACGAGCGCATAACCTTCTTTGAAATACCGTCACACCCACATCCATATACTTCTACTTACAGTCCTGCGCACAGGGAAAAATGGAAATGGAGGGGGTGAGCAACAAGTTACTCAGTGAAGTGACTCTAGACCAGCCTGCCCGCATGACACTCTATACTACTCTATGCGGGAACTAGGACTGACTAGCCACTACAATCAGTTAATGCATTTTATCATTTCCTATCACCATCTGTAATTTCTACACACACTTCCATTCATTTCTAACAACCTAGTAATCAATCAATACAATGATCTCACTCATTGCCACACACGCCATCCCTAGACTTAACCGACTCATCTTACCAGTTCGACTCGATCCTATGACTTCTTTAACTTCCTGTACCCGACCATGAGCTAAAACCCTACAATGCATATCCTTTTCATCTTTTCCTCTTTTCCTCTTTTCCTCTTTTCCTCTTTTCCTCAGTGGGTAGCCCCCCACTAGGCTTCTACCCCATATTCATGTGGATTCGCCACATCTCCTATGGGTGCTTCCATATTCATGTGGATTCGCCACATCTCCTATGGATACCTAGCGTGGACTACTTACCCCACCTACAAACCTTAGACTCTCTATATGCTTTCCCACCCATGCTTAACCTTAACAACATTCTTTCATACTTTTACTTATCCTTTCACTTCCTTATCGCTTTCACTTAACCCTTTCCATTCCCAATTACTTCCCCTTTTCATTTCTACTTGTACTTGGACTCAATCACTAGACGCCACCCGTTATCGGTGTCACACACAATACACATCGCATTCAAGTTCTATTCAATAACTTTTATAATCATTGTTCATCTATCATCCTAGCATTTATTTCTCTCTAGCATCCTAACTTCAATCACAACCACGCATGGAACAACACAACCAACATACAAGTATCAACTACCAATCAGCCATTACCACAACAATTCAATTCAGTTCATCAAGTCCCATTTATCAACATGAGGGTTCTTATGCATCATGATCCATTCATCTATCATCCTAGCAATACCATGTACTATCAACCTAACTCCCAAACAGGGTCTAATCAAGCCTAACCCCAACATATAGGAGTATACAGAACCATGAAAGAAGGTTGGGTTCGAAACACTCCACCTTAGCCTAGATCTGGATCCGGATCTGGGAACAAGAGACAAGGGAGAGGAGATCTGAACAGATCTGGAACAAGTAAACAAGAGAGAGACGAGATCTGGTCACCACCACAACACCACACAGCCACCACCATCACCACACTCGGACGATCGCCCCACCACCCCTTGGACGTCCACCACCACCACCACTGGCGGCTCGGCTTGCTCTTGGGGGGCTCGCGGCAAGGAGAGAGAAGAGAGATCACGGAGAGAGAGAGAAAGAGAGGCGTGAGAGAAGAAGAGAGAAGAGGAAAAGAAAAGCTTGACGGCTAGGGTTTCCTAGTCTCTCTAAATCTCTGCAGAGCTTCGCTCAAGTTTCAGAAATGAGAGAAAAGAAGGGGCTGCATCTCTTTTTATAGGAAAGGGTGAAGGGAACCCTAGGTTTTTGTCAAATGGGCCGTAGAGAAGCCCAATCTTTTATGAGAATTTTTGGGCCATGAACCGGGCCGTTACAATTATGATGTTGAATCTTTACTGCCATTGTTGATAGTCTAATAAGAGGAACTACTAGACCACTGTGCAGAAGTTCTGGTGTTCTGGTAACGTATTGGAATGATAAACAATGTTTTAATATCTTCAATGTTCAGGCAATAAAATATAGCATCACAAAAGTACATATCCATGTAGACCAGAAAGAGTGGATTATCTTCGGGTGGGATAAGATGAATTATTCTAAATCTGTAATGTTTGACTCTTGTGAGAGTGATGTATGATGGTAGGAGGTGCAGCTGTCTTTCATTTGTATCAAGCCTCGTATATGTGTATGACTTTCAATAACTTCCCTACATGACTCAATTTGGAAAATGCAGAGAGTACAACTTTCAAACATGAGAATGATATTTCAAATCTGCTGATAATAGCAAAAACCAGTAAGTAAGAGACCTAATTGCAGGATATGCTTGGCAACATAGTTTCTTACATTCTGAAAGAGAACAACTTTTTTGTTCAGAAAAGCAGTCTCACTATTTTAATATGCATTATCATCTCCACTGCTCCACAAAACCCTCACAATCCAACTTAATACCAGCCATTCACGAAACCCAAATTCGTCAATTTTCAACTGTTTTCTCACACAAAAATTAGCAAACATATGCATCTATAAAATATTTATGTATCATCTCAAATTTCACTGAAACCATCCATTACTACCATGGAAGACGCCTTCACCGCGTCGATTGCATATCCGGATTAAGAGGTCTACTTGAAATTCGAACTCCTTTCATCATGATCCCCGATTCATCTGATGTAGAGTTAGCAGAAGCAGTGGCGGTAGACAGGTGGTGATGACAGGGAACAGCGCCGTATGATTGGGGAAATTATAACCTTGGACGCCATTGAATTTTGATGTCAGGTAGATTCTCGTCTGTTGTCATCTTCTTCCCTTGCAGTACACAACCCAGAAATTCAAATTAGGGTTTACTGATTTCGAAAATTCAGTTACAAATAATCAAAGAAATAATCGAAAGAACTGTTTTGATAATAAAAGAATAATCGAATGATAAGAGTAAATGTTACTATCTATTTTAGGGATTATTAGATTGATACAAATATATATTATTTTAAAATTATATGAAAAGCGTGTGTGCATATTTATTCATAACTTGTTGAATAAGTTCAAAAATAAATATGCCATGGTAGAATTTAAATATGACTATGTTTTAATCGATTAGGTACCTCATTATTTGATTAAAAAAAAATCCTTTTGGTTCTTGATATATGGTCCATGTTTTTCTGGACGAGGAAATTAATCTAATCTATGCATACATCCAGATAATATATTTTTAATGCTCTTATTAGAGTTTGATCTAGTGATATGGATAGCTGACAACAACAAAAAAATCAGAGATAAGATTTACTAATGTTTTCATGTATTTATTAAAAGTTTATAGAAAAACAAAAAAGTATAAAATTTGAACTTCAACGAAATGTCAGAAATATCATTTGTTGTTGATGAACTGTAATGTAATTAATGTTATATAAGTGTTTGTAGATTGTGTGCAGTGTTTTAGGAAAAAAAATAAAACATGATTATTAGATATATTTCACTTCAATAATAAAAAGTGGATAATATTTTCAAAATAAATCTCATATATATTAATCATGGAGCATTACAACATGTTTTCGTGTCGCATGTCATCATTATGATGATTCTTAGAATCTTTAAAAAAATAAGTTGGTACATATAAATATATATTATATTTTTATTAAACTAACTATCAAATTGATTAGTAGTTTACAAAAAAATATTCTTAATTATTTTCTTAAATAAAAGTTGCAGAATTACTTAATATGATAAACATATATATGGCAATTAATGATTATGAATAATACATATTTAATAACAATTTTTGTATTCTCTCTCATTTTTGTTTATTTTATTATTAAAAAATATAAAAAATTACATTAAGCATATAATAAAAAAAATTATAATTTTTCTTATATGTTTTATTTTGGATTTTTTAAAACCACTATAAATTACTAAAAATGATAAAAATCTCACATTGAAAATTTTGTGATCAATGGTTTAACTTTTTTTGTTCAAGCAAGATACAAATGATCATAAATCTTATGAATATGAAATCTCATATATATATATATATATTAAATTATATACTATATAAAAATATGTTAATTGAAAATTTTGCATTGAAAAATTATTAAGTCTTCGTATTTTAATTTGAAATTTGTATTGAAAAATCTCACATTAAAAGTTTTATGATTAATGGTTTTTGAGAAGAAGCTTCCACAACTCAGAGATCGTTCATGTACCAAGAACGGCGAATCAAAAGGCGGATAGCTTAGCACGCAGTGCCCGACATCAACCGTCTTTCGTCGTACACATGGATGCAGAGTTACCAATTTGGTTTACAGAGTCAATATGAGTCTGTGAATTGTTTGCTGTAAAAAAAAAAAATTAATGGTTTAAATTTTTGTTACAACAAATATAAAAATGTTAATAAAATCATATGAGTAGGAAGTGTCAATAATAAATATTTATATTAAAATACACTACATATATCTATGTCAATATCCCTAAGGTTTTAATTATATACCATATAAAGTAAATAAAATGATTGTTTTGATTTGTTTACCAAAAACATGATTGTAAATAAACAAAAGGTATTGGTTTTGATTTACGTGCTTACTTTAATGTATATACTTTTATGTATACAATTTATTTTTTAATAGGTGGTTTCTAATATGTTATTTGATCCTACAATCCCATAAATACACTTCTTCAAATCAAAGTGATTTTTAATATTGGAAGCACTATATATATTATTTCATTCAGGTTAAATAATTTAGTCTTTATTTTTATTTCTCTAAATATTTTAATGAAATATCATGATAAGATTCCATCAACTCATTTTGAGTTTGTTCGAATAATGAGGGATTTCATCATTCGTCTAATATTTGTTTCTCCATAATATCTTATCTAGCTATTATAATTGTAAGAATGTGAGATTTAAACTATTTATTATAAGTTTATGGTTTATCGTTTAATAAATAAAACATTTCTTAGTTTATACATAATTTACCTATACTAGAATGGTAAAATATTATATATATTTTTTTTATCGATATACTCTTGAGTAATTAAACCTCAAAAGCGTAGGTTGATAAAATAAATAATTTGTTTTGTTGTTCTGGAATTAGATGATTTTTAAACCGAACTATGAATATATACTAGACATACATTTATATTTCGAGTCTGGATTTATATTTTGTTACAGCTTGATATATTAGATTTTAACACTAACCTGTGAATAGAGTTGGCCGGTGATTTTCTTCAAAAATTTGATTCTTAGATATGTATCTGGAATGCAACTAAACTTTTGCAGACGTCCATTTTTTTAAATTAATACTTATATAATTTACCGCATCATTGAAGAGGTTTAAAAAAGAAACAAAACTCATATCAGTGAAACACAAACGAGAACGAACGCATAATTTTATAGAGGTAGAAAATTAAATCACTTGTGGATAGTCATAATCTTACAATCGATGTTGCCTATCTGGTTTTGGTGATTTGTGTCAGCCGCAAAATTTAGTTTTCTTTTGTGGATATGAAATCTTAAAAATAATTAAAATGAGATGTAATACGTTCACTCTTCAACAACGATGATACATTTAAGAGACCAATCATTTGTATTCGTTATTTTACGATCGATAAAAAAATTAGTGTTGTAAAATATTAATATCATTTAATGAACAAATATTACTATAAAAAACTTACTCCGCGCATGCGCACGGATTATTATATAATTTGATATATAAGACAACAATTAAAACCAGCTTATACCTATACAATAAGATCATATATGTACAAAACAATTCAATTTGTTGAATCGGATTTTGGATTTGGATATCGGATCCGGGTTAATAGCTTTCTCCCCGAAGGATGATGCTATATGTTAGCGTAGCTATGGTGATGGGAACGTCGAGATTTTGGTCCAACCATGTGATATGAACGTCGAGACCAGTGAGAGGCCTCCATCTATTATACCACTATCGAAAGCGACAGTACACGTGGAGCCTCTCACACCAGTAGACACCTACTTCGACCGCACAAACAGTACTACATTTGATCAATCAATACTTTCTTTGGATTATAGAAGCAAATGCTATGTCAGATACCATTCGTCTCTACGCTCTATAGAGGGCCCTCCAGAGGTGCTATAATTTGTTTTAGTTTGGTTTAACTTTTTAAAAAATCTTTCATGCATGGTAGTGTACAATTTAAGCTTATTTATGTCCTTCGTGTGTGTCCTTTACTTGGGAGCTTAATTATAAAGTCTGGAAAACTGTAAGCCAACCATTTAATCAGGCTGGGTAACTGGATAAGTAGTTTCTTTTTTACCAAAAGAGTCAACACCACTATAACTGTATTTTTTTTCTTTTTTACTAAAACACTGTTTATGTGATTTTCACACACGTGAAAGGAATTCATTCGTTTTCTCTCGACTCTTCTATCAAAAATTCCATCGCAATGGAGAGAGACTGTTTCGATACACGCGAGCACAAAACACTTGACATAACGTACGGCCCGATTTAAAGCTCATTTTGACACGTGAACGGCCGAACCAATCAACAGATCCTATATCAACTTTGTCGGGATGGCAGCTGAAGAGAGAAATCTGGAGACGCTGATTGGTTTCTGTCTTACTCTTATCAAATGCCAAGTGTATGCTTGATATGTGTGTGAATGTTATAACTTTATTTATTCTCCCTCCACATTACTACTTTTGGCGTTTTTCTTTTTAAAATTTGTAAACTTTTTCACAACCAATGAGGCTTCTCCACATGATGGAACAAGCAGAGCTCACGAAGATATTGCTTCTAAAGTTAGTTATGCTCATTAGTCATTACATTTGGTTAAAATACCGTTTAAGTAAGCTTAGGAATGTTTATCTATACACACATTTTTCATATACAGTCTGAACGATTCAACCAAATTCATATAACGTTCCTAGATTGTACATGCATGCACTAAGAATAAATGAAAATATATATATGAATGTCAAATGACTCATATATATAGCAATGTACACATGAATGAAGCTCAAAATATAGATTTTCAATATAGAGAACGTGGTGCTGTACTTTATTTATACTACATAATGTATGCAAATGCAAATACAGATATATTTGCTAGATACGCGTAAATTATGGGTGTATGAATGCATATATTAAGGAGCGGCATGTTAGCAGGTTAGTTAAGAGTTTAAGATTATGCTAATTAAAAGTCACCAAGAACATATATATAGAAATGTCAAAAATGTAAATCCTCAAATGCACATATAAAACAGGCTGTATATGAGTATTCCAATAACGAAGAGACAAGTGCACGTTACAAGGACATGAAATATTAAGCATATAATTGTACTTACATATGTTGATGTATATGTTTATATATGTATATAAAACAGTACGTGATTGTTTGGTGTATGTATGTCAGTAGTGAGGGGAAATTGAAAGCTTAATGAAGTGATTTAATACCAAGTATAACACCTAATAGGGCTCCCCATATAGTTCATGTGTTCTGTCTCTCAAGTCTCAACTAATGTATATAATTATGTCCATGACATATTCTTCTTAAGATCAAATTTATTTTTCACTATGCCTTAAATACTATAATATAAATCCATTTTCCACAGCATAAACAATTCTGAAATATATATAATAGTTATGAATAACGGAAGATATATTAAAACACACTGATCTGTTAAATATTTAGTAGGTCTATCGATCTAAAATAAAAATAAAAACCAACATTAGTAGGAAATCATACAATGGAATCTTTTTATTTAGTCTTTGCCAATGAACATTTGACATTATTACTGCATGTTCTATATATTTAAGAATTCTTAGCTTCTTCATACTTCTCAACATTATCATATCACTTGTTCTTTCTTCAAGCTTCTCTATAATCTATATATGCTTAAAGAAAGTTGCTAAAGTGATTAAAAAGCTTGGGACTAGTCACACTTTTCGATCACATATAGCTCACCGTTATAGTTCTTACCCATCCTGCTTCAAGCTTGCTTCAAGTAGCAAGCAACATTAAAGCCAGAGAGTTAGAGCAGCTGTTGTGTCTAGCCTCCATGCAAAGCCACCAAACTCCATTTTCCACACATCGCACGGCACCGTTTTGGTGTACTTTGTCTCCTGCCACGTGTACTGCATCCTCACCCTACACGTGAAAGCTCTGTAGTTACAATACATCGCCACCGTCGACTCCTCCATCACCAACCACACCGTAACATCCGGCAACGACAACGATGACGGATCTTCACCGGAAATGTTTCTCCTGTAAGCCTCGTTGACCCAAACCACCCGGTTCGAGGCATCCGATACGAACGCTGGACACGTGTCCTTACTTAGTTTATCCACCATCTCAGCGTCCGTACACTTCACCCCATGGAAACTAGAACTACCGTCACATACGCCGGTAACGGACTTCACCGTCACCCACGTCTCCACCTCCGCCGTGCCGCCTCCGTTAAACATGGTCCACGTGTTGGTTTCTCGTGTTTCCTCTCCGGTTATCGTTTTCACCATCGGATCTAACGGTGTGTAGTCGCTTGTAAGATCAGATTTTTCCGGCATGAGTTGAAGTGTCACGACTCCAGTTTGTTCCCCATCATCAGACAAGTCAGATCTGTTCTTTCCTCGACACGTGGTGTTGTTATTCTTTGAAACCCTAACGTACTTCCGTTTGGTTCGTTTGTTCATACCGTATGAGTTGTTCTTGTTGTTGTCTCCTGCATCGCATGGCTGACCAGTCGTCGGTTTTGGAGCGATCGGACGGTAACGGAGCATGAGAGTGTCAACGGAAACCTTATCCTGCGCCTTACCGGCGTATCTTAGCGTTCCCACCCACTCATCTTGATTCATAATTATCTTTCTCTCCCTCTTCTCAAACACTCTACCTCTTCCTTTCTCTCTCTCTCTCTCTCTATAGTGTTTCTGTGTCTCTCTCCGTTGAGCCGAAATGGTAAAGGAGGAGGAATGGTAATTCGCCACGTGGTTCTAGGGTTAGCGCATATATACATTTAAATCATTGGATAGTCTCTGTGTATCTTTCTGTTCTCTGCCATCTTTTGCACCATATTTATGTCTCTTTTCCTTCTTTATTTTAATATAGTTGAGATAAGAGAGTAACAAGTTAAATATTATCTATACTTTTGATAACGATTCAGAACAACTATTTTATTTTTTGCACATCATGCATGATTCAGAACAACAAGTCCCAGGTTTCATTCTTTTGAAAGTTCCTACAATTACAATCTGTTAATTATCGTGGAGTTTATATTTAATTTAGTATTTATAAAATCATGTTAACCAGTCATGCATATCGATATCGTACGATGATTAACGCTACACATACACGCACTTGTACACACAAATAAGTTGTATCAGCCAATCTTAATACTATCAGCCAATCTCGATTTTTAAAAATGGTGAGTCGGCAAAAAAAAAAATTCAAATCAACTCTTTGTATGATGTCTGAAGGTGTAGGTATGTACAAGAGCCTGTGTTTTGTTGTGAACGAGAGATTTATTATTAAATTTTTATCTAGCTAAAACATGGTCTACTAATTATAGTTTTAATTTTGGAACTTGTTTCCAACTCTCATATGTTTCAACTAAATGTATGCTTAGTTTCTCCCTTATAATTCTCTTAAACTGTATGACTTTGAGTCATAGATGTATGTAACGTCTTCGTTATTTAAATTGCAAATGCTTTTGTAAAGAAAATAATCATGACAACAAATTTGATTATAAAACATATTCAGAGTTTAGTAATCTTTTTATATGGTAACACATAGTCCAACACAATAGTTTTTAAATTTTGACAGGCCATTGTAAACTCAGAGCACACACATTGGTTGAATAGAACAATGTCATCTACCCACATCGATGCATACACATAGGTCCGTATGATAAATTTAATCGTATTGATGTCCCATTTTTCTATATTTTTTAAAAAGATCTGAGATTTGTATATTATATTAATGAGTGGGTCCTATATATATAAACAAAATATGCTGGTTCACCTTATTTGAGGAGGACTGTTATTGGTCATAGTAATCTCCTACCAATCAAATTCCATTATGTGTCCTCTATCTCTCAGTTGAAAAAGGCTGTTTATGTAATCTCCTACTCATCGCACATTTGAATATATACATACATAGGAGTATTCTTTTGTATCTAATCTTATCCCATATTATATGCATGCAGCATGCCTACATATATAAGCAAGCGAATAGGAGATATGTTCCTGACAATGATATTTACAGATATAACAGTTAAACAAAACAATGCCTTGCTGCTGTCTAGAACAATAAAAACAGATTAATCTTCAGTACTGTGTTCTAAGGAAATTAATCGAACTTCGGCTCAGATAACCTCAATCAATAAAAAGCAAAGGAGTGCTTTTTTTTTAGCAACCAAAAGTAGGGTGAGACGTTCATGTACACATTTGGATTCTGTTCGGGTCTATTGAAGTTTCAGATTTTTTTTATTTGTAACTTAAAGGTTTCGAATTTCTAAGCTTAAAGATTATAAATTTTGGTTCCATTCCGGTTCAGATCTTTGCGGGTTCGGTTTTGATTTTCATATATAATAACCTATTTACATTATTTAAAATATTTAAAATTCATATATACTTTAAATTTCTCAAAACCTAAAAATAAAAATAAAAATAATTTATCACATATAGATTTGAATAATGTATGCCAAAATACCTAAATTTAACATAGAAATTGATTTGGCTTGAATATTTAGACCATCTCCATCCATGAGAACTCCTAAGGGGTTCTTTTGATTTAATTAATAGTAAAAAAGTGATTTGTCTCCTTAAGAACCTTGGTTAGAGGAATTATTTTTTTCTTCCTCCAATGGGAGAACCCCATAGGGGTTCTTAATTAATTAATTTTTTTTTGAAGTATAATGATTTAAAAGTAAAAGAAACATATTTTTTTATAGAAATGACATAACAACATATTAAAAAAAGAAATACAAATACTAATCGTAAACGAGAAAAAACCAATTAGTCGAAATCGGGTGTTCCAATATCGTCGAAATTATTAGAAGAAGAAAATGCCATTTTAAAAAGATAAGTGAAGAAATGTGAAGAACAAATTGTTTCTTAAAGAGATAAGTGAAGAAACAATAAAGATAAGAAACAAGTAGAGAGATAATAACAAGTAGAGAAAACAATGTGAAGAAATGTGAGAAAACAAAGTCTTAAAGAAAGAAGCAAAATGTGAGATACGGGAACAAATGGTTTGAATCAAAATGTGAGAAGAAAGAAGTCTTATAAACACAACAACTTTTTACATGTTGTAAACAAGTTGTATTTGGTTCGGTACAACTTCAAAAACAAACGTGAAACATATCACACAAGTTGTTACTTCACTAGATACAAAACACAACAACTTTTTACATGGAACATATTGTCTTTTTCTATCACATGGTTACTGTCTCCTCGTCCACTTGATGTTGGATCCATTGTATGAGCCCTCTCAAAGGCATGGAAGCGACCTATAGCAAGATGAAAAAAATTATCAAACTCTATCTACAACACTTGCACAGTAAATGTTAGATATATACAAGAGATATTGTCGAGATTATGATTTCATAACTTTAGGAAACTTAGTTAATGACTTAACCTAGAGTTCTCACCTCTTGTATTGTATATATTGGCAATTGCCATCTATTGTGAATAATATAGAAACACATATTCTCTACATGATATCAAGAGCCAACGATTGCCCTAAATTTTTCTTTTGAGCCGCCTTCTTCAAATCTTCTTCTCTTCTTCTCTTTCATTTCACTATGGCCTTCAACGCTCCAGCGGTTGACGTGGTTCAAGGTGTGCTCAACATCAACATGATCAACATCACAATGCTCACAACTACCAACTTCATGACTTGGAATCTTCAAGTTCATGCTCTCCTAGACGGCTATGACGTATCTGGCTACCTTGATGGTTCTATCCCTGCACCAGATCAGATGATAACGGTTGATGGTCAATCCGTTCCGAATCCTGACTATACGAAATGGAGACGCCAGGACCGTCTTATTTACAGCGGTCTTATTGGCACGCTATCTCCGTCGATCCAAACCCTGGTCACCAACACAAAGACCTCGCAAGATGTTTGGAAGTCTCTCAGCGCCACCTACGCAACACCAAGCCGCGGGCACATTCAACAGCTTCGCTTGCAGCTCAAGCAATAAACCAAAGGTGACAAATCCATTGATGAATACATGCGTGGCTTAACCAGTCGATTTGACCAGCTTGCTCTCCTTGGAAAACCACTTGATCATGAAGACAAGATTGAATATGTTATTGATGGTCTCCCGGAAGAGTACAAGTCTGTCACAGATCAGGTCGAGGGCCGCGACACATCTCCATCTATCATTGAAATACATGAGAAGCTCATCAACAAGGAAGCCAAACTGCTGAGCTTGTCTGCGACTGTTGTTACTCCGGTTCCGGTCTCTGCTAATGTTGCAACCACACGTCCGAAGAATCAACAACACCGCAACTACAACCGCAACTGGAACAACAACAACAACAACAACAAGGCGCCTCAACAATCCTATCAATCACAGTCAAACGACACTAACCAAAACAGAGGATATCAGGGTCGCTGTCAGATCTGTAGCGTCTTCGGTCACAGCGCCAGGAGATGCCCTCAGTTCGCTCCCTCGTCACAAAACGCCTACCCTGCCTCGCCTTTCCGTCCATGGCAGCCAAGAGCGAACATGGCGATCTCAGCTCACAACCCGAGCAACGCTTGGCTGATGGATTCTGGTGCAACTCATCACCTCACCAGTGACCTCCACAATCTCTCACTTCAAATGCTGCTTGCAAATGACCTCACCGGGCCGTTGCAAATGCTGCTTCTGAGTTGAGCTGGATATGCAATATTCTCACTGAGCTTGGAGTCGCTATACCAGCAGCACCTGTTGTCTACTGCGACAACGTTGGAGCTACTTTTCTGTGTGCAAATCCTATTTTCCACTCTCGCATGAAGCACATTGCCATTGACTATCATTTTGTTCGGGGCCAAGTACAACATGGAGCTCTGCGTGTCTCACACGTCAATACTAAAGATCAACTTGCCGATGCCTTAACTAAGCCTCTAACTCGTGCTCGGTTCCTTGATCTCATCAGCAAGATTGGAGTGATCCCTCTCCCTCCATCTTGAGGGGGCGTGTTAGATATATACAAGAGATATTGTCGAGATTATGATTTCATAACTTTAGGAAACTTAGTTAATGACTTAACCTAGAGTTCTCACCTCTTGTATTGTATATATTGGCAATTGCCATCTATTGTGAATAATATAGAAACACATATTCTCTACAGTAAAAACAGAGCTATAGGAGTCAGAAAAAAAATTATACAGAGGTAAGCAACTCTTGGATTATCTGCTTCAATGTCATTAGCTACACCAAAAATTATACTCATCGTGGATTTATATGTGCAGAGGAAAAGGAGGAAAAAGAGATGCGAACGCGAAGAGAGATGGAGATTCGTTGAGTGGGGTTTGGGGTTATCCAATTGCTCTATGAGGAAGTAAAAATAGATGGAGATGCGAGCGCGGAGAGAATCAAAGAAGAGAGAAACAGATCGAATACGAAAGAGAAGAGAAGAAAAGAGGTCACCTTTTCTCAAGTCAATATGCATCTGCCACGTATGGGTTTTTACTGATTCTTCAACCTCCATATATAGAACCGGTTCTGTCTCTTTATTTCATTTTTCATTTATTTTTTCCCCTTTTTTCGTTAGAACCCATCACTACAACCCCCCAATGGACCTGCTCTTAGATATAGAATCAACAAATATTTCAAGTTTTTTTGTTTCTTGAGTATTTTTTTAATCTATTTTAGACAATTACTTTTGGAGAATTTCAAAATATCTTACATATTTTAGATACTTTTATATATTAAATCTAAAATAATTAATAGATTTATATATATAAATCTGTTTCGGATACATTTAGGTACCCGAAATACTTCAGTCGGATCGGGTTCAGTTTTGGTTCTTTAAACAAAATTTTTGAACCCATATTGATTCAGGTTCGGTACTACATTTTGGATCGTTCGTTTCTTTAGATTCGAGTTTTTTGTCCACCTAACCAAAACAAAGTGGTGCTTTAAAATTAAAATATATATATTTAAATGATTAAATTCTCACCCACTGGACTTATCTTTGAAGGGAAAGAATTGGGCTGATGCAGTTTAATTTAGCCCATAGGCCCAATAAGTTGAAACTGTCCCGTGTTTAGCGGCAGCCACAGTGTCATCGTGGTCCACCCATTTTTCTCTCGTTTATCGGTTTACTTCTTCGTCCCTTCCTCGATCGTCTCCCTCGCCGATCTCGTTACTTCATTTTCCGGTGAGATTCTCTCTGTTCGTATAGTGAATCCTTCGCCGGATCTGTTTGTAGGCTTTGTTCGCTTTTTGTGTATTCGCTTCGTTTCTATGTATTGATTCAATCTCTTTGGTACAAAGCGTTTAATCAGATGGTTGGAGGAGGATTCATCCAGCAAATTCTCAGGAGGAAGCTGCACTCCCAATCACTTGTGAGATTTTTTATTTTTAAATATTCATTTTGTGGAATATAAGACAAGACAGTGTTATGTCTCTTAGCATTTGTTTTTTTATTGTCGTGCAGGCAACTCCTGTCCTGTCGTTGTTTTCTTCCCAGAAAGTTAATGAGGATGCTGGGTCTTCTGGCGTGAGAGCACTTACTCTCTTGGGTGCTGGAGTTACAGGGCTGTTGAGTTTCTCTACGGTTGCATCTGCTGATGAGGCCGAACATGGGTTGGCTTGTCCGGACTACCCTTGGCCTCATGATGGCATTCTCAGCTCTTATGACCATGCTTCGTGAGTGTTTCTCTATATACTCTTAAGACTTTGAAACTTGAGCTAAAAGTAAAAGTCTTTTGACTTTCTATGCTGTGTTAAGTGATGAAGGTTTGATGTTGTATGAGCAGGATCCGTCGTGGGCATCAAGTGTATCAGCAAGTCTGTGCTTCTTGCCACTCCATGTCTCTCATCTCATACCGTGATTTGGTGGGTGTTGCCTACACTGAGGAAGAGGCCAAAGCAATGGCAGCTGAGATCGAGGTAGTTGATGGACCTAATGATGAGGGTGAGATGTTCACCCGTCCTGGTAAACTCAGTGACCGCTTGCCTCAGCCTTATGCTAATGAATCGGCTGCAAGGTTTGCTAACGGTGGAGCGTATCCTCCTGATCTAAGTCTTATCACCAAGGTCTGCTGCTGTTTTCACTTGAATTTGAATATCTGTAGCAAATTTGTGTTTAATGATCTAATAAGTGGTTTTAATGTTTTGCCTGCCAGGCACGTCACAACGGTCAAAACTACGTCTTTGCTCTTCTGACTGGTTACCGTGATCCTCCTGCTGGCATTTCAGTAATTTTTTTTGACTCATTACTTAGAGTGGACTTGTTCGAATTCTGATTTACTGGTTGTAATAGAAGCCATGATAATTTTGCAGATTAGAGAAGGGCTACACTACAATCCTTATTTCCCTGGGGGAGCAATTGCTATGCCGAAGATGCTCAATGATGAAGCTGTTGAGTATGAAGATGGTGTCCCCGCCACAGAGGCACAGGTTATGTCTGCTCTTAATGGACAGCCTTGCTTGCTGAGTGTCATGATCTTAACTTTGAGTTTTGTGGATTACTGCGCAGATGGGTAAAGATGTTGTGTCATTCTTGTCTTGGGCAGCTGAACCAGAAATGGAAGAGAGGAAATTGGTAGGTTTATCTTCCTTTTTCTCCAGTGCATATGCATTTTGGTTTGTTGTCGAAAAACCTCACTCGAATGTTCCTAGTTTTTTTAGTTTATAATCAAACATGTTGACTTGTACCAAGTGTGTGTGCTAATAGTTCTTGGTCTGTTACTAAGGCATTAACATCTAGATATGCTGAGGTATTATATGTTCCAACATTTGACAAGGTGCTAGCTAAATGGTGAGTTTCTCATGGTTTGCAGATGGGATTCAAGTGGATATTCCTACTATCCCTTGCTCTGCTCCAAGCAGCCTACTACAGGCGACTGAAATGGTCCGTTCTCAAGTCCCGCAAGCTGGTCCTCGACGTGGTGAACTAAAGCTTTACTTTGTAAGCTTCTGCAGTGGCTACGCACAACTCCTCTTTTCAGCAACATATCTCCATTTTTTCATGTGCCATAAAAATCTTCGTGATGGGAAGGTGGCAAGACCTCAGCTTCTTTTCCTTTTGAGTATCTCTTTTATGAGGATAATAACGAAAATTAAAAATGTCTGCCTCATAATCAAACATGAACTTGAGATTATTATTATACATTTTGTTTTGTTTCTTATCTCAGACCGCTACGCCACGGTTTATTCAATAAAGAATGTCATTCGTGCTCGGTTTCATGGCTTACGGTGTTTTATGAATTAGTTTTTTATCCTCTCCTATTTCGTTGTCATTGTTGCCACAAATATTTGCACGATTCAGGAATCCAAACCGGTAGTTCAGAATCTACTTGAACACTGACGTTTCTCTTGTACTGAATGTTCCCATCAATACAAGTCACAAGAGAGATTTATTATACCATTTTTGTTTTGCTATATAGTTTGTTTCACAGATATAATCACAGGACCTGTCATTGTTGCTATAATATAAGTCAGAAGAGACATTTATAATACCATTTTTGATTTGGTATTGTGGATATAATGGCAAAAAAAGTAACCGTAACCGACAAAAAAACAACACGTTACACTGACAAACTTCTACAAATGATTTTCGCCAATGTTAAGGTAAATAAATAATCTGGCAGTGCTTATTTATTCTCCTCAAATGTAACTATTAGCATCACGAGACATGGCAGAACAGCAGAGAGATACACCATGGCAGAAAATGTAAATATTTTCGTTGCCAGTTGCTACAAATATTATCCCTGATCCACCGCTAAGATCAAACCCGATCCGGATCTTCCCAGTCCCCAAACTCAATACGTCATCAATCAAGAAGAAGTCGTTCTTCCACTTAGCCTTAACAAACCCTATCTTTCTAGCTACCTAAATCGAAGCAGCCAAGTTTCTTAGCTTTCAAGCAATCAGGCTCTTGGTCAAACTCTGAATTCCTGAACTGACATCACCTGTTGGTAAGAAAAAGACTTTTGTCTTCAGCGGCTAGTCTAACCTTTCTGTGGATCATGTGGCATATTTGGAAGGGGTGATACGAGTTTTGCTTTAACATCACGGAGTGACCCTGAGAAGGCTTTAATGGAAGCTGAAATTTGGTGTGAGAGCCAGGGTTTGGTTCCTCCGCTGACCTGAGACACTTCTCAGAGAGTCGTGTGGTTCAGACCTCCCATCAATTGCTTAAATGCAATTTGGCAGCCTCATGGGTAGATAATGTTGTCATTAATGGAGGAGTTTGATTAATACAACAAATTTTAAAATTGGTCAAGATTTTATTACTTGTAATCCGCGCGAAGCGCACAACAATCTAGTATCATTTCATTAATAATCTCATTTACATGATAGTTGCACTGAATTTAAAAATAAACAAATAAAATTGATATAAAAATGAACCGATAGATATCCTTAAAAATCGTGCATTAATTATTTTTTACACAATGTTTAAACGATATTAAACTCAAGCTTTTTAAATCCAACAAACCTCAAGTAAGTAAAAAAGAAGCATTCAACATAATAAGAAAAGAAGTATACAAGTCTTTCGTACAGGAAAAAAAATGCCCATGATAATTCTTGTTTTGTGGTGTGATTGTGAAGTTGTTTTTTTTTGTTCGTGTCTCGTTTTTGTTTGTCGAGTTTTGTTGTTTATTTCGTGGCATGGTGTAGCTTTTATTTTGAGATTATTTAAGTGTGTGTCTAAGTTTTCTTTATTACAATTTGATTTATTGTTTCTTATTTCTGTATTTACTATGTTAGTTTTTGTGATTTTGTTGAGTGTTTGTGAAATTCTTTTAGTTCGGTATTTGTTGTGTTAGTTTTTGTGATTTGTTGAGTGTTCGTGATGTTTTGATTTTTGTTGTTGTTTTGTTTGTGTGAGTTGGTGTAAGTAGTTTTATACATGAGAAGAGAGACAGAGATTTCATCACCCAACTCTTAGTGGTTCTGCTGGACTGATGATTTGCCTTCACAGCTTCTGAAACTCAAAAATCTGAACATCTGCAGGAGGAAAGACAAAGATGAGAACAATTAAAGAGCGAGTTAGATGACAAAGAAACAACAACTTACCTTTAAAAGAAGTAATAAGAAAAATGATTGGCTCTCCCAAGTGGACGACATACACAAAATTGATTCCTAGCCAGTTGCATCTTTAAGTGATGTAGCTCTGAAATGGAGATTAATTAGAGAATCAGATAGCAACTTCCTTTTTTACCACCGACTAAGTCACTAAACCACTAACTATAGTTCTTTCTAATCTTTTGGAACGTTTATATTTTTCTTCAATCTTTCAGCGTATCTACTAAATAAATACTTGAGTTTACCTTTCTGAGAGTTTGGTCAAATCTTGTCAATGTTTCCTTTATATATCCAGCAGCAGTAAGTTATGTCGATCTGCAAAATACAAAGTAATTAGACACTCAGTTTTCACATGACTTGTAATTTGCTTTTGGCTGCTAAAAGCGTATGGCGGCATTCTTGTTCTTATGAACATAACTGGCTTGATCTGATAATATATATTTTCAGAAACAATATATATAAGAAAAGAAAGAAACGCAAAGACACTTACCTTGACTTACATCCACAAATTCATCCAAGTCAGAATTCTCGAAACATTACACTAGCCCACTCTTGAATCTATAAAGTGTTAGAAGTTTCTTACTTATCTGGAGAGGTTGGTAAAGCTATCGTAAGTGATTCAGTTCTGAAAACAAGGCCAACCTACAATAAACCGAGCAAACCCAAAAATCAGACATGAGATGAGATAACAGATACCCACTCAACACTACCATCAACAAAAGGACAAGAAAAAATCATACACTCCACGTTAGATATCAGACTGAAATTTGGTTGTGCATCATCACCCTCTTAAAGAATAGCTTGAAGACTTCAATCAAAACCGTTATTCCCCATTGTTCATTGGAGTTCTCTCTGTCATTTAACAAGCTCAAAAATCATAAATAAAAGACGTCACCTAAAAGTCCCCCGAGCAAGATTAGTGAATGAATGATCATTGTTCAAGGTTAGACAGTAGGACATACCTAGCAACCACCATAAGAAGAGATCCAAGGCAAAAGTAAAAACATCAGAATAGAAGAACCATCTTTCCTAGACATCTAATCATAGTGAAACAAAAGGAATTTCTAATTGTTGTCCTTTACCTAAAACATGATAAACTTAAGATATGTGCCAGAACATGTTGTACAGGGTTATAGATACATCACCTTGATCTCGTGCACATCTACGGAGAATAATCTCTTGGAAAGTAGAGCAGGATGAAAGAAAGCCAGTTAAAAAATTCAAAGTAACCAGAAAATAACTAACTGCCACACACACACACACAAAACTCAGGCTTCAAACGAGATTTAGAGGTGGAATTTGAAACCTGGTAGTGGTATGAGTTACTGAAAGAATGTATCAAAGACTACAAATGCGACCTGAATGAATTTTTCAAACAGTTAAGCTTGAATATTAATTACATAAATGACTAATTGATAAGCAAAGTATGACTTGAGTAAAACCTCTTGGAGTCTGTATTGCTTATAAAAATTTGTTTGCTGCAGCTCAAGAACCTGTTCACGAGATAACAGTTAGTATAACAATACCTAAAAACTGGAGATATATTCATCGATCAAAAATAAGCAGAGTAAATTACCTCTTTCAGCTAGTCGCTTGCCCACTCAATTATTTGATTCATGGGAAACAAATATCATATGAAAAATGATACGAGAAACACTATTGAATATGGAAGTTCTTAGGACTTTGCATTGCATCTTTATTGTTTAGGTTTGTGTTTGAGTTATTGGTATGTAAAAAGTTTTGTGTTGTGACTTGTGAGTTACTGTATGTTCGAGTTTTGCTGTGTTTGAGTGTTTTGTATTCTGTTTTTTTCCGCTAGGTTGTGTGTGACGTTTTGTATGCGTGTTTTGTAGTTTTGTTATGCTTGACGATGCGTATGTGTGTTTTGTAGTCTGCTTTGTTATCGTGGTTGAATGCGTTTTGTGTTTATGTGTTTGTATTCTGTTTTCTTTTTGTCGGTTTGTATATGAATTTCCGTGTATTATGTAACATTTGTGTGTATGTGAGAGTGACAGAGACGTAACCTTCATTCGACATGGCTCATACCCAAACACGTCTTCCAACGTTTTTGTCTCCGCAGCAAAACAATAACATTCTCCTGAAACTCAAATACTTAAATCAGCAATACACAAAACAAAAATCATTGCTAAGACTAAAAATATAAAGCACAAGTTAAACGTAATGATGTGAAGTAACGTGTTGCGTTCCTCTACAAACAAATCTGATAATTTGCTTTAGATAAATTCATCTCTAACAAAACACAAAAGATATCAACCCAAACGTAAATATTATTGATTACTTCTAAATAGCTACCTTTCCAGAAACTTCGATCAAATTTCTTTTAACCACTTCATCCATTAACTTAAGCAACAAGCTTACAGTAAATGGTATGTCCACGCAACTTGAACCACAAAACTCAGGATAATAATTACCTAATCAAGATTTGATGATTAATGACGATTAAACGCAAGAGTCATCACAGTAAATCTAAATCGGATTCGCAATATTAAGTCACACATCATCAACAACGGCACTCTAAAATTGCAGAAAAGGGAGAGTTTATACCTGATTTTCAGCGTAATCGGAAGCGTTCGGAGGCGTTAGATCACGACTACTACTGCGACAGGGTGTTCATTAAACGACACCACAACGGCGAGGAGAACCGTGTAGAGCGGCGGATCGGATTTAAAATCACCCGCTGATTGATCCACCACCGGATTCGATCCTGGCCGTCGAAAGCCGATCAGATTAAATAACATATTTGAAATTGGAGGATTTGAGGAAATGCGACGCAATTAGAAGAAGTAGATTTTACCAGAGAGGAGGAGATTCGAGAGGGTCGTTGGATGAAGAACGAGAGCTCTAAACCCTACATGTGCGCTTCAGCCTTCAGGTAGAGAGAATTAGAGAAAGACGAAACAATCTAACGCATAGTTTTGTATATATAATCGTTGATTGAAGTTACTAAACTGCCCTCCGTGCTAAACATTTCAAATTCGAAAATAACGGTTATAGAACGGCAAAATCTGTATGTTCTCCAAAACACGTTAGTATACACCATATTAATGTGATTACTAAAATACCCATGACCGAAATGATAATGATCATTATTCATGATGATAAATGAAACAGCATAATTTCTCTCTGGCCTTGCTTCTTCTGAATACTAGGCGAAACATGTGTTTTTGATTTATTATTAAGTTCAGATAGCAATATCCAAGTACACTTGTGTTAGATACTTAATTTTCTTGTTAATAATGGTCATCAATCTCAGGATTATTATCAACAACTTTTGTAACATAATCTGGACATAAACAGAAAATCATCCTGCAGTTTTTGATGGAATGAATAGACGCGAGAATAAGCTACTCGACATTTCACTCAGAATAACACAGACACAAGGAAGTCCAGAAACTAAAACTTTGATATTTCATTAGTAGCATTTTTTTTTGACATTAGTAGCTTATGTTGAGTGTGACTTATTATCCTGTGTATTTATTCCAAGTTTACTGCAATAATTTCATTAAACCTTTAGTAGTCATTTACTAATTATTAAGGATATTTACTTAAAACTCCTCAACTAAGTTTGTTTAGGGTAAAAAAACCCTCAAACTAAATATTTAACAAAAAACCTTAAATTAACTTTATTAAATGAATTAAATTCTAACAAGTCATAGTTACCATTAGGGTTTTTAGTAATTAAATCCCTTAACTAAAGATGAATCGGAAAAAAAAACACCCAAATAAAAATCATGTAAAATAAACCTTCAACTTTAATTCCGTTAACATATGTTACCCTCCGTCTAAAAAACCGTGACGAAGGGTGACATATGTTAAGGTTTTTAAGTTGAGGGTTTATAATGTCAAAAACTTTGTTGAGGGGTTTTTACTATTCAAAAATAGTTGAGAGATTTTATCACTAAAATTTATTAAATATTATTAAATTATTTATTATTATTTATACATTATTTTAGATTGATTTATAAGCCCTTAAAACTAATTTATAAATTTTAATACATTAATCTATTATAAAATTAATTTATTCATCTTAAAATAATAATTTTCAACACTACTTATAACTTCAAAATAATAAATTATTCAATATTTGACAACAGTGATATAAAAAATTTGTGTTTATATCGCACAGACAAATAGTTTAGGTATCGATTAGATGATATGGCCCTAGTTCAGGTACTAATCGTCGGTTTTTTCTAATTTTGCGTGTCATTTTACGGGTTTTTTAGTTCTTTCAATTTTGTTTAGGCAAACGAAACTAGATATACCTCTAATATCGTGAACCATTAGAAGTGGCCATCACAATCACACATGGCACATTCGCGATTTCGTTGGGACTCATTCTTGGATCCTTGTGCATTGTCTTGACTCTTGAACCAAAAAACGCATTGCCCATGCCATCATTTCTTTCCAAAGATATTCCATTTGTTGTTATTATTAGACCTTGTTTTTTTCTTTGTTTTATAATCTTGTTTCCGAACCCGTAATATCTGAATACTTTTTTGTACTCTTGTTACACTTTAAAACATGACTTCTGAGCTATTTTGATAATGCATCCTGGATTTACGATCAGCTATGCACAAATTACTACGTTACTTGGTCTTCCCGATAACTATCTCAAATTACTCAACATATACTAAACCTTCCAACAAAAATACTATAGACAAATAAATAGATCACAGCTTGTCACAGTAGTAGTACGTAGAAGATGAAAGTTACAACACTTCAATGTCATTTTCTTCTTGAGATATTTTCCCAATAAGTACAAACTTGTTACAAAAGAAAAAGAAAACACATACTTTGGAAATTTGATGTTTAGTTGGCATATATATATATATAACTATAAAATTTCAGAAATACATAATACAGATGACCACTCCTAAAAAAAATCATTATAATATACGGTGCATTTTGTGTTACTGGGTCTCATTCCAATTTCGTTTGTCCAAAAAAAAGGGGTCTCATTCCAATATACGGTGTCTGTTGTGGTGGCGGAAAGAGAAGTCTCATGACAATATCAGTATTATATCACTGGATTTATAAGAAATTAAGCATTATCAGTTTCAAAAATAGTGATCACGAGTTTGATTAACGTGATTGTCCACATAACAAAACAAAATATGCCGTATGCATCTCAATCCGTGTAGTCAATTTCGTTGGAAATAAAAATCTATGTGCTAATCAATGAAATCTTTTTAAACAAATTTGGCATCCAGTGATCATGCAGGCTTGGACCATCACCAGTTCCAAAACCTAGATTAGTAAACCCAATTACTCATATTATAATAATTTCAAAGATAAAACAATTTAATTTACACGTCGTTATTTTCTATCACCATTTTAAACTTTGTATATTACATAC
Organism: Brassica napus; assembly: GCF_020379485.1. NCBI lineage: Eukaryota > Viridiplantae > Streptophyta > Magnoliopsida > Brassicales > Brassicaceae > Brassica > Brassica napus. The sequence goes on along the minus strand of NC_063435.1, from coordinate 25,290,159 downwards.
CATATAGTTAATTATTTATCTTGTATCATTCACAACTTTGTATCAAAATCTATGAAATTAATTAACCATAGCCTTTGACCGTACAACCATATGGAATAAAATCACATGGACCCGCTTTTATGGCTATCATAAAGAGGCGATATGGCCTTTTGGAGATCAAGATTCATTTAGTTTTTTGACATCGTTCAAAAAATTCAATTAGCATAGTTAGTCGTGACTAATGCATAGCGCCAGTTGATATGTGGAGAGGGAACATGCGATTCAAGCACAAATTCTCCACTTGTGACCTGGCAGCTAACAAGAGCGCTAGGGGTTCAATGCACTTAGAGCAGGGGTATCTGATTCTCCCAAGCAAATCCTAATTTGCTTTCATGGCTTGGGTAACGCTGCGGGATAGGCTTTCCATCATGCATCGAGTTTTGAACTGGAATCAAGGCGTGGACACGGCCTGCATGCTTTGCAAAAATGCTGTTGAAACAAAGAAGCACCTTTTTTTTAGTGCATCTTCTCCTCACGTATTTGGGAAACTCTTACAAAAGGGATCTTGCTCAACAAGTACTCTACTAGTTGGGATGACATTACTAGGATAATCACAAACCAGTCTATGGAGAAGAAGAAGCGATTTGCTCTTCGCTATGCATTTCAGACTGCCTTGTACATGCTATGGACATAACGCAACAAGAGGCGTCATGGTGAACAACCTCTCCCAATGCTGGTCTTGGCAAAGCTGATAGATAAAGCTATCAGGAACAAGCTCAGTTTGGTGCAATCCAAAGGAGTAAGGGGGCTGGAAGGTATGCTGCAATACTGGTTTGGCACAAAGTTGTAAATAGGATTTTGGAAATTTGCTAGGTGATAGGAGTTTTGAAGTATAGGTTGCTGTAAAGAAATGGAATAAAAATAGGAGTATAAGTCTATTTAGCTTAAAGTCTCACTTGATGTAAAAAGAGTTTTTTTTATGAATAAAATTTAACATTCATTCAAAAAGAAATGTATAGCGCCAGTTCTAAAATTTTGGAGACCGTAAAGAATCTAGTAAGAGTTTCAATGATTTATATCCTATATATATATTAATTGAGAAACATTATAACATTTTTTTGTAGACATATGTCATTACTAGAATCAATACTATTAAAACTGAAGGGTCTTTTTTGAGGTACCCTTGGAGTTTTGAAGTATTTACCATTCTATGCCACTGAATTATTTTTAATCTATGATTTTAATTAAATTCTGTATTTTTGAATTTTATTTTAGTTAAATGCAGAAAATCCTTTTGTTCATTCATAAAACGTTCAAACAAACTTCAGTTGCTATAATTTAGTTATTGAAATGGATACATGATATGTGCAGAAATCACGATACCCAAATTGTATGGTTAATCAACAATATCTCTTAACTTCCATATTAAAAGGAATGTTGTTATTTTGAAAAATTAATAGCTTAATGTAGTTGACCACAATATATGCAAACTTCATGATTTAAGATTTAATTGACCACCATAGCTGACCATCATATCTGACCACCACGGTTAATATGCTTCACCATTTAGTTTTTAGCAAAATTATTAACTTAGCGTAGTTGACCACTATAATTGTATATTTCTATAAAATATTAATGAAATATTAATTATTGATAATATTTATACACACATTAGAAAATAATAATATAAAACTATTAATTTATAACAAAACATTTATCATGCTACTCTCTAAACATTTTGAAAACCAAACCAAGATCGACTCAGTATATATATTGGTTGATTGGTCTGACCAGTTTAACCTGCTTAACGAGTTTTTAAATTTTTTTATAATTATATATGTATATATACCATATGCTTTAAGAAAGAAAAAGGAATTCTATATGAACTTAAATTATTGACATACATAAGATTAACATCCAAATCACCATGTATATTTTTTCTTACGACAAAATTTTAAATGTTATATTAATAAAAAAATTTGAAACATATAATATTTAGATGACAAGTGGGAATAAGACATAATTTTTCGTATGAAATAATATGTGAAAACTGAGAAGACAAAAACTAATTAATCACTAACAGCTTCATAACAAAATTCTTAGAACAATTAAAAGACTATAAACTATGTTTTAGTTTAGCAGAATCCGTGGTTTTTTTTATCCGGACCGGGGTTTTTCAAATACAGTTTTTATTGTTCCAAATCATCGGTTCTGCTGGATTTTTCCAGTTTTTCCCAAATCCAGGTTGACTGGCCTGACCATTTTAACGGGTTTTTTTAAATTTTACTGTATATTATATATGTATATATACCATGTTTAAAGGAAAAAAATGAATTCTATGTGAACTTAAATTGTTGACATACATAAGACTAACATTCAAATCACCATATATATTTTTTCTTACAACAAAATTTCAAGTCATCGGTTTTACTGGATTTTCCAGTTTTTTTTTTCAAATCTCAAATTTTAAACTGAATCGAACTCAACTTATTAGACGAGTCATGGTAGGACTGTTTTCGAGTGGTTGGCCCGGTTTGATTTCCAAAACATTGCAATGTTTATAACATAAAATATTCCGCGTTTTCAAAGCGCGGGTCAAAATCTAGTGATTCTTAAAATCCTTAGAGAAATGAGTTGGTCCATATAAATATATAATAATTTTTTTTATTAAACTAACCATAAATTCATTATTAATGTTCTTTATTATTCTCTTAAATAAAAGTTTCAGAATTGCCTAGTATGGCTAACATATATATGACAATTAATGATTTTAAATAATTAAGATTTGATAAAAATCAATGCATCATCAATCATATTTTTTTAATTTTAAAATATTAAAATAAATTAAACATCCACATTAACCATATAATAAAATTTTAGATTTTTCTGTATATGTTATATTTTAAAATTTTAAAAGCGACAATAAATTACTAAAACATTTAAAAGTCTCAAACTCAAATTTTGTGATTGGTTTAAAAAAATTGTTATGACAAGATACAAATGATTACAAAATCATATAAGTAGAAAGTCTCATTTAATAATTATTAAGATTAAAAGATATTTATATCATTTAAACTAAACTATATACCATATAAAATACATAAATTTTAATCTCGAAATTTAGTTTCAACAAAAAATTTTGAATATAAACTTTGAACAAACATTGACAACTTATTTTTTAAATTATAAATTACTAAAACTATTACTCCATAATGAAATTTTTGTTATCAATAATTTAAAGTTTTTGCTGTAAAAGATAAATTGATCAAAAAAACCATACAAATAGAAAGCATCATTTAATTGACACTAATATTAAAATATACTATATATGTTAATATCATTTAAATTTAATTATATATCCTATCAAATAGAAAAAAAAAATTGTTTGGTTAATAAAATTTGTTTATATGTTTGCACTAATTTAATTATATATGTAAGGTTACTCATTTTTTAATTATTTAATATATATATACTATATATGTTAATATCATTTAAACAATATACGCAATGAATTTTATATAATTAAAAACGAATTTTGATTTAATAATATTTAAATCTATATTTTAATAATATTTAATAATAATATTTTATATTAAAATTCTTATTTTCCTATTTGTCATATTTTATTAGGTTTTAAGCTTTTATATCGGTCATTGATTTATTTTTAGTTTTTAACTCAGTATTTATTAATTTTTACAAAACCCGTAATGATTTTATATATAATAAATCACGAATTTTATTTTATTAATATTAAATTTATATGTTATATTAAATAATTAATTATAAACTAATATAATAAAATTGTGAAAATATATTTAAAAATTAAGAGAATTATTATATATATTATGTTGCTATCTGAAAAGGGGAATTGCCACTAATACCACTTTCCTAATACCACTTTTCAACTTTACACTTTTCAATTTTACCATTAAAATTTTAATAGGTAAAAGACTATTGTACCCTAACTAATCAAAAGAAATGGAGAACCCATCATCGTCTCCAACCTGGCCAACGCCTCCGCTTATGAGTCCGTCGCCGCCGAATTGAGCTTGATGCTCATCGAGATTCGTCAATCCGCCATTGTTATATCCACCTCCATAGCTGTTCTCATCGGCTGCATCGTCATGCTTGTCTGGTGAAGATCTGATGGCTCCGGCAGCTCGTAACGTGTCGAGCAGCTTAAGCCTTTGGTGATCAAACGCCTCCTCTTATGAGTCCGCCGCCGTATATTGACATCTTCGATTCGTCATCTTCATTTGTCATACATTCTACACCTGATTTCATGAAATAAAAAGTTGTAACACTTCAAAAAACCACTAACCTGATTCTTCTGATATGTTTTTTGGCTGAATAGATATTTCTCTAACAGCTTAAAAAGACTGTCTAAACTATTTATAAATCTTTTGATAAAGTCTTATAAAACCTTTATATTTTTTTAAACCCTATACAAACTCTTAAAAACCCATTAAAATCTTTTATAAACCCTTATAAATCTTTTTTTTTTGTCAACCTTCTTTTCATTTAAGCCTCATGGGCTGAAATTATGGGCACAAGTCTTTCGTCTTAAAGCCCAACACTTTGATACACAAGATTAAATTCATAAAAATAAAGAACACGTGCATGTTTTATAAAGAGATGATGATACGTGGCAGATTCTGAGGCACATGCGGACAGCAAACAATGCTCCACCGCTTCAGACCCCACCGCTTCAGCTCCACGAACGAAGAAACCTCCTTTGTCGGACTTACAAATCTTATATGTCTTTATAAATGGTTTATAGACTCCTACAAATAATATTACATACCCTTATAAATTATTTTATAATGGTGTATCAATTTTATAAATTATTTTTATAAACCCTTATAAATTACTTATATACCTTTATAAACCCTTATAAACTATTATACAAACCATTATAAGTTGTTTTATAAAGCTTTCTAAATGGTTATAGACTCTTTTAATTGATTTATAAACCTATACAACTCTTATAATACCCCTTATAAATTGAATATATGCTTTCATAACATTTTTATAAACTTTTATAAATAGTTTATAAATTGCTTTTATAAATAGTTTTTAAATTTATAAATTATTTACATTCATCAATAATCATAGATCTACCCCCATTGGTTGATCTGAGAAAGTGAACCATAGATCTTAGAGACTCTTACAAATAATTTATAAACATTTATAAATCGCTTATAAACCTACAAAAATGTTTTATAAACTTTTGTAAATGATTTATAAACTCTTATTTGCCCTTTAAATTTCTTTTCTCTTCACTTTTATCTTCTTTCATGTGTTATTGCTTTATATCATATACTGCAAAAAGTAAATCCACAAAATTTTGTTCCCATTAACTTTTCTTCTTTTTATATCCTTGTTGAACTAATTGTACAACACTGTCAAAATCTATGTCATTAAGATCTGAATGCGTTGGGGTCACCAAATGTTTGTATTCCTTAGAGAATCCAAACATTGTATTAACCAAAAGATGTAACCAATAATAAACAAGTTTTATAAGTCTCCCAAATCTCTAATTTACAAATTTATAAACCCATATAAAACTACATTTATAATTTTTTATAAAATGCTTCACATTATTGACCAAGACACCGATTGGATAATCACTTTTGGATTGTCTAGTGGATCTGTTCCAGCTTCATAAATCCTCAGATGAATCACGAAGATGTGCAAAATTCATTGCTATCTAACTGCCTGACGAAATAAAAAGATAATGTTAACTTTTAATCGTGTAAAGATACCTTATCCAAGCATAATGTTCATGTATTTTGGTAACAGTCTTACAAAAAATATAGGACAACACAACACAAAAATTCTCATGTTCACACGTTTATATGTTGTTCTATAGATATATACGATGAACTATTGTTTAAGAACTTCTTTTATAACACCTTGTTTAATAAGACTTTCTAAATGGTTATAGACTCTTATAATTGATTTAAAGACCTCTGGTTGATTTCTTAACATGTATATACCTATATAAACCTTGAAAATAATTTACATACACTTTAAAATTATTTTATTAACTCTTATAGATTGTTTAATAAGTCTTTCTAAATGGTTATAGACTCTTATAATTGATTTAAAGACTTCCAATTGATTTCTAAACATGTATATACATATATAAACCTTATAATTATATACATACCCCTTATAAATTATTTATAAACATTTATAATTTTTGTAATAAACATTTATATATAGTTTATATACTTTATAAATTGTTTTATAAGCCTTTCTAAATGGTTATAGACTCTTATAATTGATTTAAAGACCTCCAATTGATTTATAAACATGTATATACCAATATAAACCTTATAAATTATATACATTCCCCTTATGAATTATTTATAAACTTTTATAATTTTTGTAATAAACATTTATAAATAGTTTATATATTTTATAAACTGTTTTATCAGCCTTTATAATAGGTTTATAAAATTCATAAAAAATTAAATAAAATTTTATAAATGATCTATAAACTCTTATTAAGTATTTATATATCCTTATAACCCTTATAAATTATTTTACAAACTCTTATAAATGATTTTTATAAGTCTTCATTAATTATTCGAGACTCTTATAAATTATTTAAGAGACTTTCTAATTGATTCCTAAACCTATAAACCATATAAATTGTATACATACCCCTTATAAATTGTTTATAAAATTTCATCATGTTTTTATAAACAGTTATAAATGGTTTATAGACTTTATTAATTGTTCTATAAACCTTTATAAATGGTTTAGATACTCTTACAAATAATTTATAAACCTTTATAAATAGCTTATAAACTTTACAAACCGTTTTATAAATGATTTACAAACTCTTATTTGCTTTTCAGCTTTCTTTTTTCTTCATTTTTATCTTCTTTCATGTGTTATTTTCCTATATCATATGTTGCAAAAAGTATATCTACAAATCCTTGTTCCCATTAAATTTTCTTCATTTTATATCTTTGTTGAACTAATTGTACAACACTGTTAAAATCTATGTCATCAAGATCAGGATGTGTTGGGGTCACCAAATGTTTGTATTCATCAGGAAATCCAAGCATTGTATTAACCATAAGAAGTAATAAAGAATAAACAACGTTTTATAAGTCTCTACAAACTTCTTATTTATAAACCCTTATAAAACTACATTTATAATCTTTTATAAAATGCTTCACATTATTGACCAAGACACCGATTGGATAATCACTTTTAGATTGTCTAGTGGTTCTGTTCAAGCTTCATCAATCCTCGGACGCAATCTCAAAGATGTGCAAAATTCATTGCTATCTAACTGCAAGACGAAATAAAAAGATGATGTTAACTTTTAATCATGGTCTAAAGATACTTTATCCAAGCATAATGTTCATGTATTTTGGTAACAGTCTTACAAAGAATATAGGATAATAAAAGACAAGACTTCTCAAATTCACACATTTATATGTTTTTTATAGACATATATGATCAACTCTTGTTTACAAACTTCTTTATAAAACTTTGTAAAGCATGGAGTTGTACTATCAACAATATCTTAAAACCCAGATTTATAAGAGGTTCTAATTCTTTAAAATACAATGTTCACTATCCGAAAATATTTCTCCTAACCAGAACTATTCAAATGACAAGTCTAAATCAATCTTATTTGTTTTTTGAATAACAGAGGAAAGAAAATCCTAAAATTACTTGAACCCAGATTTATAAAGGTTTATAATTTTTTGAAAACTCAATGTTCACTATCGAAACTCTTTCTCTTAGATCGACCTGTTGTAAACCAACCTTCGTTGACTTTTTTTTATAACAGAAAGAACAAATCCAAAATATTACTTGAATCGAACAAAAAAAAATACAAAAATTAGAAACATACCAGTGTGAATCGTGGAGAGGAGCCAACATCTTTGAGGTTTTGAATCGTGATTCTCGTAATTGCTTATTACCAGATACGTGAGAGAGAGTGACGATGGAACTCAACGGAGACGACGACGGATCTCGACGGAGATGACGACAGATCTCAACGAAGAGAGAAGAAGGATCTCAACGGGGAGAGAGACGATGGATCTCGAAAAGAAGGACGGTGGATCCGACGGAGAGAGACGGTGGATCCAAACGGAGAGAGAAGAAGGATCACGACGGTAGAAAAGAAGGAGACGATAGATTGAAGATAAAGTAAGGTTAGTTTAGTCTTTTACACATTAATGAATGTGGTATTTATGGAAATGTCCTTTGAGTGGTGGTATAAGTGAAAAGTGGTATCAAGAAAATTGTATAAGTAAAATTTCTCCATCTGAAAACAATATTTTTATTATAAAGTTAAAAAATTAAGATATAAAAAATTTATAATTAAATATTAGTCAAACAAAAATAATTATATAAAGATATTTTCTAATCTATTTCTAATATTTGAGTGTTTTAAAACTTTTAACACAATAATAAGTACATAGTTTGATAAACGTTTTTTTACATATATAAATAATTTGATGTTTGATTTAAATATTTAAAATCATAAATAATAACTTAACTTGTGATTGAGTTCAAAACAAATTTTCTTGCTTTTACCTTAGACTAGTTTAAGTTTAATCCGTAAAACACTATAGCTTCAGTTGGTGGCCACTAGAAGAATAAAAAAATGAACAAAATAAGAAAATAAAATTTCATTTGAGGAATTGAAAAAAAAAATGAATTTTTGTTCTATTTGTTCCTTATCAAAATTGCATAGGAAAATCTATTCTTATAAATTCATTCCTCCATAAATAATTTAGAAGAAAAAATGGGATTTACCTTTGAATAATTTGACTAAAATTTCAACATAACTGGTATAAATTTTGAGGAACAAAGAATTCATCATAATTTTTTTCCTTCAACATGTTCATCAATTAGAGTTTTATTATGCCGATTTTTGGATTAATAAGACATAAAATAATAAGTATTCGTAAGATGATTATGCCCGCATGTGCGGGCAAAACACTTAGTATTTATTATTTCATCATATGTAAAAAAAATATAATACGTAAAATAATTTTTAAATATAATATTCATCACTCCCTCGCAAGCCGTGGGTCTTAACCTAGTTTATCATTAAATATTCAAAATAGAGAAAATTACCTAGACTAACCTATGATTTATAAGAAATAACTAGAGCAATCTATCAAATTTGTTATTACTCACATAACTTATTAATCTTAATCAATTAAATAATTTAATAATCCCAAAAATACCCTTTTAGAATTTGATTTAAATACAGTTCTTACCAAAGAAATTCTCAATTAATAATCTGAATAATAATTTAATTTCCTAATTTACTTTATTAAAACTAAATATATTTATTAGTAATCTTATTAAAATAAGGAAATTTGAGATATCCCCAACGTCAATTTTTGTCTCTTGTCATCATAAAATTTCACTTTGAGCTGCAGCCAATATTGAATATCATGAGAAAGCAAGTTAGGGCTTCAATATAGATCCATCTTCGAAACTACTGCACTGAGTTAGGTTTTCGAATTTGACTCTTATTCCTCCAATCCATTAGATCTCTTTTTTTTTTAACTATAAGAAAAAATCCAATTTTTTTTTGACTAAGACTTTCAATTAAAACATAAACTAACTATCAAGGTAACACGATGGTCTTATAGTTGGATAAAAATTTCCACATGAATGATTGAATTTCATCCTATAAAACAAAAAAGAAAGAGACTAGAGAAACCAACAATACAATGATCACGGCCGCGACGATCACACTTTCCTCTTCTTCGAACTGTCTTCCAATCCATGTTTTGGTATTTGGTTGGAGACTTTGTCTCCCTCCCACTTCACGAGTTAGATGATTCGATCCCAGCTTCATTCACCTCTCCTAACAATGTGAAACGAGAGAGAATTTCAAAAGCACAAGTGTCAGGTGTTGTGGTTAAGGGATCAACAACTAAAGTTTCGCGAACTTCAAGGTGTAGTAATGGGAGTGATTGTGGATCTACTAATATTGATAAAGTGTTAGTTGGGCAAAGTGTTGCAGCAAGGTTCTCTTGTTGAGTGGGTGAAGAAGAAACTCGTTGTAATCAGTGGGCTTCCAGCAACAAGGTGGTCCATAGTAGTATGTGATGGAACCGAAATAGGTGGCGATGCATGAATGGTTTCAAGTGCGGACTGGAAACCTTCTATCTCTTTAGTAGGAATCTGAGATGATGAGCTAGTGTTATCCTATTGTTGTAGGCCAATATCAATATTTACTACGGGACCTCAGAATAGTTATGATGAAGAGGTTGGAACCTGAGCAGTCGTAGAATGTAGAAGACACCTCTTCGTTTTGTGTCCGAGTTTTCCACACCTCTCACTCATATAGATGGAATCCATATGCATTCAACATTAACAATGAAATGTTACCTTGTTTATCATCCAGTGCAATAAGTTCCGGGAAGTCTTTATCAAGCTTCATCTCAACTGAAACCTTTGCTTTGCCCATACTGATAGGATCAAGTCGATATTTATGTGTAAGAATAGGTTATCCAAGTCCTGAGACAACATGACTTATTCCTAGTCTTGAGAAACAACAATCATGTATATTTTTCAAATTGGCCCAAACCGGAAGTGTTGAGACTTCATGGATAAAAAATCCAAAATTTATTATATATTTAATTTGTTTTAGTATAATAAAATTTAAAATGGTAAAAGATTCACAAATTGTTATCAAATATTTATTATTCAAAATTATTAATCGCTATATGTATTTAACCACATTAAATAATTCTGTAGTTTTTATTAAAAGAAAAAATAATATTATTTCGTAGATTACTAATTAATTTATTACTTAATTTAATGAAAATCATTCTAATGATAATACATGACATAGCTTATTAAGTTTCTTAGCTAACTAGGTGTTCCGCCCGCACATACGACCATGTGCATTTTATAGTTACTTATTAATATATGCATTATTAATTAAAAATAAGATAAGTTACTATTTGTATTTTCATTTAAAAATTCTTATGTATTATATTTTTTTATATTTTTATTAAAAGATGTTTTCAGATAACAACACAATATATATATATATATAAATTATTTTTATATTTTAATATATATTTTTAGATTCTAGATAATTCTAAATTTTTTAGATGAATTCTTATTGTTATTAGTTTTAATAACATATCTAATCAAATAAATTTAAATTCGTTTTTGTTTTTTGGCTAATCTATATATTAGATTCATTAAGGGTACAAGCAATATTAACCAGTCTAACTTTTAATGTGAGAGCTCGAATGCCAAAAATCACTTTAAAATTTTAGTATAATTATATAAATGATTTTAAAACAAAATTGGAATTCTACGACTTATTCCTAGTCTTGAGAAGCAACAATCATGTATATTTTTAAAATTGGCCCAAACCGGAAGCGTTGAGACTTCAGGGATGAAAAAATCCAAAATTGATGTGTTTTAGTATAATAAAATTTAAAATGGCAAAAGATTCACGTATTGTTATCAAATTTTGTAGTTTTTATTTAAAGAAAAATAATATTATTTCGTAGATTACTACTTAATTTATTACTTAATTTAATAAAAATCATTCTAATGATAATACATGACGTAATTTATTAAGTTTCTAATTCTTAGTTAACTGGGTGTTCCGTCCGCGCATGCGTGCATGTATATTTTATAATTACTTATTAATACGTGCATTATTAATTAAAACCTATAAGATAAGTTAATATTTATGTTTTCATTTAAAAATTCTTATGTATTAATTTTTTATCTTTTTATTAAAAGATATTTTGTAGATAATAACACAATATATAGTAGTTATCTTTTTATTTTAAAATAATTTTTTTGGATTTTGGATAATTCTCAAATTCTAAGATTTTAGATAATTCTTATTGTTATTACTTTTAATCATTTATCTAATAAAATATTAATTTCACTTTTATTTTGTGGCTGATTCATATATTTTATTCACTAAGAGTATAAATGATATTAACTATTCTAATTTCTAACGTGTGAGTTCAAATGCGAATAATCATTTCTCTATAGATATATAAATGATTTTAAAACAAAATTGGTATTGTATGTCTATTTATACTATTTAAAACAATTTGAAAACGAAAATTCACCTAGATTCGGTCATGATGATCACTTAATGCCAACTGAATCTATCAACAAGCCAGTTTGCATAATAAATTAAATAATAAAGTGATAAATTCAGAATTATATTGTTTCCTAATCTAGAAAATACGTAATCACCAATCACCGATTTACATAAAATGCCACGTCAATTCCCAAAAGTCACCCACGCGAACGACACCGTTTGCTCTTTACTGAGTGGGCACCGTGTACGTGTGGGACCCCCACTTCGCCTTCTCCTAATAAAAGAAAATAGAATCATATCATAAAGTCCGTCTCTCTACCACTATTTAACAAAACTAAAACATAATTCCTCGAGAAAGTTTCTCCACTTCCTATAAAGTTTTTTAAAAAAATTTATCTAAAAGTCGACGCCGGTGAATGGGTTCGTCTTCGTCGTCGCTTAACAAGTCTCCGTTTAGAACAGACAATATGGTAACACCAGAATCTCCCACGAAGGATATTAGTTCAGTGGAGAAAAACGACGCGGTCGTCTCGATCGTATCTAATTCGTCTCCTTCTACCAAGAAAACCTTCGGTAATTTTCTTACAATCGAGAGAGAGATCATTGTCTCTGTATTTAATTTTAATCTTCAGATATTTTTTTCCGAGTTAAAAAGTCGAATATGATTGGTTCATGATGATACTGAATCTGACTGTGATGTGGGGTTTCTCATGTTATATATTATATTAAAAAAATATTGATTATATATTCGTTTAATTCAATTTTTCAGAATCGCCGAGAAAGAGTACAACATCGATTCCTCCGGTGACTTCTCCGGCTGTCAAATCACGGTGGTCGTTTTCTTCTTCTAAGAAAAGCTTCGGTATTTATTTCAAAAACCTCTCTTTTTTTATTAATTCATGTCCTGATTTTTTTTTGTTTATTAGTGTTTCAGCTTTCTCGATGATTGGTCTTTGTCTGATGGTTAAATTTCTGTTATTGTCCGATCAAAATTATTGATGTTTTATGTTCATTGGCATGTGGTGGTTTAACAGCATCTGAAATTATTTTTCCATTATTTCATATTTTTAATTAATGGTTTTCAAGATCAATATGATTTTGTCAACATAGAGAGAGAGACTTTTAGGTTATTCATATGATTCGTTCTTATCTGATAAGATCATATCTAAGATATTTGATTTTTTTCATATATAGATTTAATGTCATTAAAGGATAATTATGTCAAAATCAATGACTTTCCCGTGATAATAGATTTTTTTTAATCACAACAGTAATTTTGAAAAAGACAGAGAGCTATGTTGGTGAATTATGATTTATAAAGTTGCTTTTTTTTTGTGGTCAAAGATTTATAAGGTTGCCTATTTTAGTAGTTTCATCTTAGTTTTTAAAAATTAAATCTTTTTAAGGCATTGCTTTGTTATTTACTAATATTCACATCTCGTCTGTTTTTAAGGAATAGACTTTGTAGTTTACGTTCTTGTTCTAAAGTTACCGCTCTTTTTTTGATCAAAGTTCTAAAGTTACCTATATATGCATCACACTTATTACATTCTTGTTCTAAAGTTTTGAAATGTATCTGTTAATTTTGTTCCACAGGAAGTAAAGATGAAACCTTCTTCGATACGCAACAATGGCTCCAATCTGACTCCGACGATGATTTCCACAGCGTTAATGGCGGTAAGAACTAGGATCTTTTTATTTTTAGTTTCTTGTTGGATAATTTAACGTTAGTTTTGTATTGTTCGAGATTCATATTTGTCGGTTTGTATACTCAGATTTCACTCCATCGCGTGGAAACACTCCAAAGTGCAGCTTCTCGGACAGGCCTCCTCGTATCCAAAGCCTTAGATTCCAAGACAAGAAGTCTTCTCGTGGCTCTTCTCCAGCGCCAAGACCGAGGAGGAAGAAGCTTGGTGAGCTTTTCAGAGATAGTATTAGAGAACGACCAGAGGAAAGCTCAGGAGCGTCATCAGCTCTAAGCTCTCCTTACCTCTCAGTTGCAAACTCAGGCGAGTTCAGCAAGGCCGCCATTGAAGACGCTGGTGTGAAGGAACAGAAGAAGTCCAACAGGCAGCATCATCGATGTCTTCCTAGTTTCTCTTCATGTGGTGGAAGTTTCATGGAGAGGAGGAAGAAGATGAGCTCTGAAACTGCGGTTGATACTGTGAAATGAGATGTAGAGAATAATAATATAACGTTTTGTATATGAAAAGATGAGAAAGAGATATCAGAGTAAAAGCTCTGATGATTTTTACAGAATACTTCACTTGCTGTGATGAGACGAAAATGAATCCGAGAGTTGAAGTAAAAAACAATATGAAATGTTATGGTGTTTTGATAATTTATTACTTTGGTAGCTTTCATGAATCTTTCAATGGTGCATTCTTTCTTTACAATGTAACATCACAAACATAAAAAAAACAAAAGATGATTTTCTCCAACAAAGTTGATAGAAAGTTCTATTTCTAAACCGGGTAGTTTTAAATCTTGCTTGTATGCAGGCTGTTGGCTTCTTAACTTATCTGGCAATTCTGATGCAAACGTTATACTTGAACACTAGGTGTTTTGTCCGCGATGCGGACTTAAACATTTTCATAAATTTTTGAAAAGTTATTTGTACACGATATTCATTATACTAAAATAAATCTTAAAATAACACAGTATTCTATTTTTAACTATATAATTTATGTTTTTTAAAATTTTTACTTAAATACTTTTTCAAATAACAATATAATATATATATATATCAAAATTATATTTTTAATTATATTTTTAGATTTTAGATAATTCAATATTCTATTTTTAATTATATAATTAAGAATTTTATTTGATTAATATTTAGTTATATAATTATGTTTTTACCTTTTCACTAAAAGACTTTTTCAGATAACAATACAATATATATAGAAATTATCTCTTTTCTAAATTATATTTTCAGATTTTGGATAATTCTTACTATTATTAATTTTAATCAATTATATAATCAAATAAATTAAAATTTTGTTTTTATTTTTTAATTTATTTATACATTTTATACATTAAGGGTATAAACAATTTTAACCAACTTTTAACGGGAGAGCTAGTTTCCGAAAATTTACTTTGCAAATAATAGTATAGATAGATACACATAAAATTATACCGGAATTAAAATAAAAAAACAAAGCACAATACTAATTTAAAGATTTGACAACTACCAAAGATCTTAGCTTTGATTCAACTCCAAGCTTGTTTTGTTTCTTTCCTTCCCAAGTTTTATCTCTTAAGCAACCAAGTTCATGCATTGCCCTCTATATATATGAACTGGCTAGCAAAAAGCTTAAGTCAAGTATTGCTAAACCGGGTTCAATTCACTAAAACCAAAGAAAATGCAAGCAGTTATTGCTATCCTGGTTTTTGCCGGTTTAATGGCGGTTAAGACAACGTTAGCAGCACAACATGTGATGGGCGGGAGCCAAGGCTGGGAAAATCCGTTGACTTCGATTCTTGGGCGTCCGATCAATCTTTCAAAGTCGGCGACCAATTGGGTACGTACGTTTTTTTCTCTAATAAACTCAGTTTTATTTACTCAAACCGACCGGTTGATACTAACCAAACCGTTTTGATTTCCTTGTAGTTTTTAAATACTCCGGACTACACAGCGTTGTAGAGTTGGGAAGCTAAACGGCATACAAGAGTTGTGACCTGGGAACACCCGTAAATTCCTTAAGCTCTGGAAACGACGTCGTTAAGCTGTCTAAAACCGGTACTCGTTATTTCGCATGTGGGACCCCAGGGCATTGTGAACAAGGTATGAAGGTCAAAGTCAACGTTGTCTCTTCTGATTCCACCCAGTGGCGGAGGCAAAAAATTATTTTTGATGGGGGCAAAGACATCAAACTAAAATATTTAGAATGAGGGCATATAGATTAGTTCTAATAATTTACACTAAATTTTCTCTAATTTTGTTGGGTTCAATGGCCCCCACCTTACTCTATGTGGCTCCGCCACTGATTCCACCGCCGTTCCCTCTCGCGGGTTCGGGTTCAAGCTCTGACTCGGATTCTAGTTCGGGTAGTTCGGGTTATGGGTTACAACGTGCTTCCATTGGATATATGTTGGCTGTTGGATCGTTGATCATAGGCCTTGTTTGGTCTTTCTGAGGATTTAGGAGGGGAGAAAACAAATAAATTTTCGAGTTATTAATTCGTATTTGTTGTATTTTGGATCATTATGTATTTCAGATTTATGCATTTCTGATTTTTTTCATATATTTCCTTATATTTCAGTTACTTTGGTTTCTCACCCTATTGTCCACTTGATTGGTTCAATTGGAATATTCTTTCTTATGCCATTTCATATGCTCAAATTTTATTTTCAACAGTTTTATAGCTATTTTCATTTATTTTTCATGTTATGACTATTTCATTATATTTTTGATAAGGTTTTATTTATCTTTTAGGTAACACTCAATTTAGCTTACTGCAGACTGTAAAATTATAAAATATTCAACATGTTTTTTTCTTATCAATTTTATGCAGTTTTTTTTCTTCAGATAAACAGCAGCACCGAATTAGCTATAACAGAAACGGTATATTTGTATTTAATGTCTGTAGAATTTGCTTGATTTTAAAACATTTTACCGTCGGTAAGTTATTTATTATACACTTTATCTTTCAAATGAACATGTCAAAATCATGAAACTCATGCCTCACTCACTCCCTGTATAATTCTACACGAGTAAATAACTACACTTTAACTGAATTAAAAAAAAGAGATAGAAAGTTGACCTAACAATGAAAAAGTCTTGGATAACTCTAATTAAAAATTGATGAATATTGAACTTTAATAGATTTCTTCCTTGTTCAAAAACGCGGGCGAACTGCCGCTTAATCGTCCGGAAAAACGCTCCACGGACCCTCACCGTGGCGAATTGCACCGGTGCGATGACATTATGCGGTCAGCCGCGTATTGACCGCGTGGACCGTGGTTTAAGAAACTCGGCCGTGTTATAGCGTATGTTTTTGTGCGGTTATGAGGTTTAAAAATTGAAAATCTCCAGTTTATCCAGTTTTTATAACTATAAGATTCTAAAACTTGATTTTGGGTTATAAAACGATCAAATCTATCTGTAATGTACAAGAAAACAAGATAAATCGACAAAAATGGTGAAAAAAAAAAATCAGAGGCGGCTGCTTAGATTTGCAGAAGAAAGAGGAAGGAGATGAGGACAGAAACGTAATTTGATACTCATTAAACCTAATACAAAAACGTCGATATATTGGGTAAAATGGAGCCTCGAACCTGGGAGGGGACGTAATGCTGCACGATAACATGATATCTAAACCACTAGACCAAATTACTTTCTCTGTTACTTGACATTTGCAATTTTATATAACCGATCATAAATTTATTTTAATTAATTTGATCCATATTAATTTGATATATCACAAATATAAATATTATTAATATTAAATTATTAAAAACTAGGTCCCGAGTACTCCCCGATTTTTTTCCGATTTTTCAATAAATCGCTAGGCCCGGGTCAGCCGCACGCGTTACGCGTAGCGAGTTTCCGAACAAGGGATTTCTTCAAATTTACCCAATCAAATTATAAAAAAACTAGTGATGACAACATTAATTATTTAATAACACTACAAAGTCTCCTATAAACCCTATTTTAAAGTTAAAAAAAAAAATAAACCCTATTTTAAAATAGATGAATATTTTAATTTAAGTAGTTTCTTTCAAGTTTTTCTCACAACAAATATTTTAAAAAGACGGGAGGGAGCGAGAGAGGACAAGTAGGGGTTGCCTTATTTGTTCAGAATCATCCGTCGTCACTGATCACTTACACATCATTCCTCTTTTCTTTCTCCGGAGACCTAATCGGAATCTCGATTGCTCTCGTTCGCCGTAAACCTAATGCCGGAAGACTCTTCGTCGATTGACTATGTCATGGAGAAGGCATCGGGGCCTCACTTCTCCGGTCTCCGCCTCGACGGCCTTCTCTCTTCTCCGTCCAAATCCTCCATCTCTTCTCCTTCTCACTTCCGCTCCGCCGTTCCGCCGTTTTCCCTGATCTCCGACCCCGCCGCGCCTAATCAGCCCTTCGTCATCGGTGATTCTTGATTCTCCTTCCCGCGCTTTAGTCCTTGCTTAGTCAATAGTCGAACTCTCTCATATTCCGATTCATCGAGTATCATTTATCTCCCAAGATTAGTGATATCTTGATGGATATCAGTTTCTAGGGCTTAATCATGTTTCCCTTTGATTAAAGAATGTCCAAGAAAATGATAAATGGTTAATTAGGACGTTAATTAGGAGTTCTATAGAGTGATTAGTTCATAGATAGACAGCCTAAACAGATTTTTAGAAAGTTTATTTCGCATATGATTGATTTGGAATGCGGCTAGGCGGCCTAAACCAACCTTTAGAGCATTGGTATTGCAGATATTTGATCGAAAGCTTCTTTTGATTCTTGTAGGAGTTACTGGTGGTACTGCTTCGGGTAAGACCACGGTATGTGATATGATCATCCAGCAACTTCATGATCATCGCATTGTTCTAGTTAACCAGGTTTGATTCTGAAAAGCTATCACTGTATTCTGTTCTCATGTTATCACTCGCTAGCTTTGATATATGATGTATTTTTTTTTTATTAGGATTCCTTTTACCGTGGTTTGACATCTGAAGAACTGGCTCGTGTTCAAGAATACAATTTCGATCATCCTGGTAGATTTTCTTGAATACCGTTCGTTCTTGTTTGAGCTCAGGACATACTGATGAAATTTTCTGACGTCTTTTTTTTCTCTTCAGATGCCTTTGACACTGAGCAGCTTTTGCATTGCGTTAATACACTCAAGAGTGGACAACCCTATCAAGTTCCAATTTACGACTTCAAGACCCATCAACGTAAAGCTGATGCTTTTCGCCAGGTGCCTACTTTGACCTCCTTAGATGTTTTGTCCCTGCGGTTTATGGTTTTAGCTTGTAACTTCATGTGGTTGGATCTTCATAATATAGACTTTTGAAATGTTTATGTTTCAAGATACCCCATATTTGCATCTCTTATGAGGATTATTGTTTGTTAAATCATTTATTGGGGGACTTTTTTCAGGTCAATGCTTGTGATGTCATAATTTTGGAAGGGATTCTAGTTTTCCATGACTCACGAGTTCGGGATCTGATGAATATGAAGATCTTCGTCGACACAGGTCACCACCTTAACTCCAGGATAACTAGCTGCAGTGTATTTGACCTTATTTTTTCTAGGCGAATTCTAAATGATATAGTGACAACTGTATACTGTGATGGAAGTTGTCCACTTCCTATTCCGTAGCTGATCATGCCCTTGACGGATTAACTGACTTCCGCCATTTGTGACTTTGAAGCTAACTTTGAATCTCTTTGAAATGTTTATAATCTTCATCGAAGTTAAAAGTCCTCATCTTAGCTGTTAATTGGTTCCAGATGCTGATGTGAGGCTTGCTCGCAGAATCAGGCGTGATACGGTTGAGAGGGGTAGAGATGTTGATTCTGTGCTTGAACAGGTTAGTCTTTGTTTCAGATTTTGGTATGAAATTTGTCAGCCATGTACATCTATCTAAGTTAGCTCTCTAAATGCGTTAACACGAGACCAGGAACTAGCAACTTATGGTTTTTTTGCAAATACTATAGAACTCAATGTTCCTGATTTTCAAGTGACTCTGGAGTCTAATTTAATTCTTTGAACTGTTCTTCTATATAACGGTGTTATCGTCTGAGCTTCTTGTATCTCTCAACTTTTCTTGTTTTGAGGGTATTATGTTTATTTGCAGTATGCAAAGTTTGTGAAGCCCGCGTTTGATGATTTTGT
Source organism: Brassica napus (assembly GCF_020379485.1). Classification (NCBI taxonomy): domain Eukaryota; kingdom Viridiplantae; phylum Streptophyta; class Magnoliopsida; order Brassicales; family Brassicaceae; genus Brassica; species Brassica napus. Next base: position 25,270,261 of record NC_063435.1, on the reverse strand, counting down.
ACTCCCTTCAAAGAAATATGCCGATGTGATTATTCCCAGAGGAGGTGACAATCACGTTGCAGTTGATTTGATTGTGCAACATATCCACACAAAACTTGGGCAACATGATCTCTGCAAAATCTACCCAAATGTTTTTGTTATCGAGTCAACATTTCAGGTAATTTTCGCCCTTCTCCAGATATTTGATGTTTTGATTCCGACAACCATTTTCTCACTCCAGGATCATAATTGCAGATAAGAGGCATGCACACACTTATTCGAGAGAAGGACATATCAAAACATGACTTTGTGTTTTACTCAGATCGCCTCATTCGTCTGGTACTCTTCTAATTCGTATATTCCGTTTCAACGTGTCAGCTTTCAAACTTTGTTATCTCAATTGTTGATGGCTTTATTTCAGGTTGTGGAGCATGGTCTTGGCCATTTGCCATTCACTGAGAAACAAGTAGTTACTCCAACAGGTATTTGTGCCTTGTCGAAATCAAAGCAAAGACCTAATGCTTTATGAGACATTTACTGCTCGATTGCATCCCCACGATTATAATCTCTAATCTTTCCCAAACCAGGAGCTGTGTATAGCGGTGTTGATTTCTGCAAGAAACTTTGTGGGGTCTCAGTCATTAGAAGGTGAGCGTTGAAAGGTATTACATGTTTTAAAAGTTCTTGATAGATGGAGAGTGGAGCTGCTTAGTTTTCCAGTTTGTTTACACCTTCAAAATAAGGGATACAAGAAACGTGTGTAACTTTCGAAGCACACATTGCTTGTTTGCTCATGTGTTGAGTTAGTGCTTTTTCAATTCTATTCTCTTGGCTAAAATTTTCTGGTTTCTACGCTTTACTAGTGGTGAAAGCATGGAAAACGCTTTACGTGCATGCTGCAAAGGGATTAAGATAGGGAAAATTCTCATTCATCGTGTAGGTGACAATGGAATGCAGGTATGTTTTTCTTTACACCTTCAACAGTTTACAAAGACCATCATGTCTCTTTCCTAAAACAAATTAACTTTTTTAAATTCCGTCCTCGCATATGAATCAGCTAATATATGAGAAGCTTCCAAGTGATATCTCCGAGCGCCATGTGCTGCTTATGGATCCCGTTTTAGGCACAGGTAATTTTAGTCATTGTTTCCCTCTTCATGATTTGAGACTGTTTATATTCTCTCAATGTTTCAACGGGTTTTTGGGAAGGTAACTCTGCAAGTCAAGCGATAGAACTACTCATACAGAAAGGAGTTCCTGAATCCCACATTATATTCCTCAATCTTATCTCGGTTAGTGTTAAAATCACAGAACTCTTTCTCTCTCTCTGTCTTCCAGTCACGAATTCACAATCGATTCCACGTTCTGCAGGCTCCAGAAGGAATACATTGCGTCTGCAAACGGTTTCCATCGTTGAAGATTGTGACATCGGAAATAGATCTGTGTATAAACGAAGAGTATCGGGTTATACCAGGCTTGGGTGAGTTTGGTGATCGCTACTTTGGTACTGACGATTAAAAGTACTTTGCTTAATCTCTGTTTGGAAAAAAGTCCCTGCGCAATGGGTTGTTGTGTCTTTGTGTGTGTGTGGGCATGATGATGTTGCTACCATGTTATCAAAACTTGAACACCACGGGAAGGGTTTTAACGTTTGTTTTTATTCTCTTTTTTGTACATAGTTTGATTTCGATCAACAGACCCCATTATTCCGGTTAACACACTTATTCAATGGCGTGTTTTACTCTATTACTGCAAAGACACTTATGAATGTCTTAGTCATCTTCTCCGCCTTCGTAGTAGCCGGCTGTATCCTCAGCAAAGGCCTCATTGCCGAAAGAACTGGCAATCAGGATAAGAACATACCATCCCAACCATCAAAAGTCTTTCCAGCAGCACCATCTAGGACCTCCCCTTTCTCCCAGAGACTCCAGATCAGGTCTACAAGCACCGTCCCGTCATCTCCAACCGGTCTACCATACACACCTCAAGAACCATCACAAGGAAGCTGTAACGTCGATTTTATCGGAAGGATAACCTGTGTAAACGTATTCAGGTGGGAGAGTAGCTTTGCGTCCAGCTAACATCGCACTGTGCTCATAAACCTCAGCTAACCCAAAAATCACTTAACTTGGTGTTGAACTTGGCATCAAGCATTATGTTACAGGTCTTGACATCACGGTGGATGATTGGTCTTGACATCACGACGGATGATCCGTCTCTCGCATTCTTCATGTAGATATAAATAAGTAAACGAGGCCACACCGAGAATGATGCTTACCCGTTGCTTCCAGGAGAGGACTACAAATTCTTCTGACGAATCAGCTTCATGTGATGCAATTCACTCAAGCTTCCGTTGGGGAAGTACACAAAAACTAGAGCCGTCTCTGTTCCTTCTCTACACCAGCCCTGGAACTGAACAAGATTCTTGTGGCGCAAGTAACCCGTCATTGTGGTGCTCAGTGGTGAAAGGGTTGTGGTTAAATTGTGGCCAGTGAGCTCTATCGAAGCGTTTAATGTCCACGGATCCAATGATAGACATGGAGCCTCTGAAGAAGAGAAACGGAGTGAGTACCGCTGTTCTTGATATCACATCTATACTAATATGGCCATTAAAGTCAACAATAGACTCTGCCTCTTTTGGTTATTTCTAGCTTCTAAAATTTTGCTAAGGACTGCAAGTTCTTGTTTATCTAGCAGAGCTTGGGAGCTGAAAAAAAGCCTATGGCGCCAGCTTCTTTCCCGGAACTGACAGGTAATCAGTTCATTCAATGCTTATTTTGCGATTGGTGTTTTCAGCTTTGAAGTTCTGGCTGTATTCAAAGGTTGTAGAATCACAAGGACTCTTGTTAGTTAACTCTCTGTAACAATTGAACTTCAAAAGTACAGGAGACCATTTAGTGGAAGAGAACTATTTTGCTCTCACTGTGATATTACAAGTACATAAAGAGAAGTGTGCTTTGTTTATAACTTATCAACTTATGTTGAGTATGAAGAAAAAGTGCAAAACTGGACAGAAACATCTTCAAGAATGGGAAGGAAACAACATGGCTGCAAAGCCATTCTTACAACCACAGGTAAAACAATAGTACAAGTGAGCAATTCAGTGTGCTTTTCTACCTTTGGATTTTTCCAAGTGAGGAAAAGCTTGTAGAATGTTGTATGCCCTTAGATCCTGCCTTGTTAAGATCCCTACCACAGGAGACATCTGCAAACGATTTTGTTAGTGGTAGATTCATTAGATTTGTTTATACAGTAAAGTTAGAATCAAAGGTATAATAAACTCATTCCTGAGACTTGAATCTTGGGAACAATAAGCAAATGCCTGAGACCCACTTGCCTGAACAGCACCAAAGCCTTGGCCACAGACATGTTCTCCATAACCGTGTAAGGAGTTGTGTTTGTAAGAGGATGAAGATCAACATACATTTGCATTTCAGAGCTTGTGATAGCCACATCGTCAAAGTTGTCTTCTCTCTCAGCCAATTCATCCCATGGGAACTTCTCCCTGACCTCCCACTCCTCTGTTCTCCTCTTCTCCGTCAAGAACCATCTCTTCTTCAGAACTTTAACCAGGTGCGCTCTCAGTATCAACCCGTGGAGTTCTATAGCTCCATTTGCTAGACCCACTTGAGGTACTACTTGTGCTTCATCTAGAACAGGGAAGGCATTATGCGTTGTGTTCTTTAGCACATCAACTATTCTAGCAACCTTTTCTACTCCTTGCAGGGTTACAACAGGTGGCTTAGCATCACCAAGATCACCAACTGAGAGGTTCCTCATCCACGGCTCTGGATTAGCTTCTAAGAAAGGTAAACCTTTAAGATGCAATATGATGTCATAGATACTTGGGTTGAAGCTGTCTCCCACAGTTTTGGCAATGAGAAGCACAATCATTGTAATGGGAAGCAAAAGAAGGTTGTTGGTAAGTTCAAGGAATATAACACAGAGTGACACAGTCATTCTCATCGACCCTGCCATGAGTGAAGCTGCACCGAGAACCGCGTAAAGCCCTTGGTCAATGCTGGTGTATGATCCCATCACTCCACCAAGCATACGACCATATGCAGAACCCATGAGGATGATTGGGAGGAAGAGACCAGACGGCGTTGCAATACCAAACGTGAATAGCCCCAAGATGCAGTAGAGTACAAAGAATATCCAAAGGGAACCCATGCTAAACTCATTGGGAGTGTTGGAAGAGAAGATGTTTCTTACAGCATCAACATTGGTGGTGAGAAGCAGAGTAGCTAGATCACTGTAGTGACCTTTTGGACAATGGAACTGTTTAAAGTTGCCTGATCTTCCATTTGTGGGACATCTCTCCTTTATTGAGGGGTCACAAGGCTTGCATGTAGCTAGGAAAGGAAGACCATAGAGACAAACTGATGTAAAGAGAGATACAGAAAGACTTAGAAGCACCTTGTGGATCTTACCCTTCCTGCAAAATGACCAAACATGGTAAGTAAGTGACTAAAGAGGTTTAGTTTCACTATAATCATGTCTTTTTTCTTTTTTTTTTTAATATTAGAATTCAAATGCTATTATAAAATTATAAAAAAACAAAAAAAAATTTAGCACCTAGATATGTATATGGATGTGTATACTAACTAAATGTTTGGATGCACATCCAGATATTGTATTCAGATGATGTATCAAATACAAAAACGAACATGGCCTATATTTAAACTTACGCGTTGATGAGATTGTAAAGTCTGAGAACTTTATGGAGAAAGTGATTGTAGAGGCTGCCAAGAACTCCACCAATGACACCAATCAAGGTGACAGGGATTATATCAGTTACATGGTAAGTATAAGTTACATGACTCACATCAAACATGATAAGCCCTCCACTTCCAAACAACCCACACTTCCCTGACTTGCAGATCTCTATGAACCCTCTTAGAACCACCACAACAACCGCTGTGCTGAAGAAAGTCCTCCACAACAAGGCGCTTCTCCACCAAGTGGCGACTTCCTCAAGAGCGAAAAGAACGCCTCCGACAGGTGACCTGAAGGCTGCACAGACACCAGCTGCTGAGCCACAAGTAATCAGATCCCTTCTGTCTCTATCGTTATTGAAGTAACGCAGCCACCTCCACTTGATCCTGTGATTGTCTGTACCCCCTTGCCCAAGTAAAGAAGCTATGCAAGTTCCAATGTGAACCAAAGGACCTTCTTTGCCTAGATCAAGCCCAGCTGCAACCGCTCCAATGCTTCCAATGATCTGATCCATTACATACATAACTGTTAAAGTGCTTTCTTGATAATCTTTTTCAAATGACAAATCCAGAAACAAACCTTAACGAACATAGTGGTAGCACCAAACATGTTGGGAGTATCAATGCCATTAAGATAAGCTTTTATCTCAGGGATGCCAGGACCAGCCGCCGTGGGAGCAAAGCACACACAAAGCACAGATGCAATCAACGTCAGTCCCAAATTGGCTCCAGCAAACATCATCAGACCTGTTACATATCTGTTTCCACCACAAGACTTTATCATACATCATCAATCTTAGGCCGACCCTGAGATTTATGGGGTTTAAAACAATTACTAAACATATATCTTTTTTTCGTTTTGGGGCAAAAAAGAAACGCATTAACCACTATAATTTGGGAACCATATCCGAATGTAACAAACACTATATGTATATGTTTGAAATAGTTAGATGAATCTTGGTTCTTGGTTTGGTTTATTACTTTATTACCTTTCTTGTGCAAGGAAGTGACCAACTGCTAAAAGCTTGTAGCCAGCAATGTTTTCAACGGCTAAGTTGATGAGAGTGGCGATAAGACCAGTGAATAGACCGACAAGACAAGCAAATGTCCATTTCAAGAATATGTACTGAAGCACTTGTGTTTTTGATCTTTTTCTCCAATCATGCTTAAACAAATCGTTCTCGTTTATTCTGTCAATATTATCATTAAAATATTTAAAACTGAGACCCTGAAGCAGAGAAGAAGAGAAAGAAGAAGAAGACATACTCATAATCCAAGCTCTCGATGTGAGAAACTTTGGTGCCGACCAAAGCAAGTGGTGTGGAAGAAAGTTTTCGATTAGCCTTAACAAGAGGTTGGTTCAGTGTGTTGCTCTCTGCGTCTCCTTGTTCTCTTTCTTCTCCATTGTAATTAATACTAGTACCAATATGGTTTGTAACTTCTCCCATGCCTCTCTTTCTTTCTCTCTATCAGATAAAGAAGAAACTGGCTTTTGGTCGGAAACTCTGCAACAGAACTGTGTTTAAGGTTCTTGAAGAGCTTTCTCTTTTAAAGAAAGCACTTATGGGTGGGTTTTTCTATTTTAATTATTTATCTTTCCATGCAAATTAATTTTTAGGCTTTTGTCTTTATTTTGCTTTCTACCAAGTTTTATACTAGTACATGTCTACATACATACGTATGTGTAGATGCATATATTATTTGTTTTTTTTTTTGGATCAAATAATCTATACTTGTTTTCTTCTACACCAAACAACCAAATCAATGCTATTTGTTATTTTTATCTGTAAACAAAAAAGGGAAAATTGCCAAAAGAGAACAAAAAAATCAGGTTATTGTCCCTTTGGTATAAAACCAATTTTGTCCATTTTTTCTCATTTTTATCCTTTGTATTTCTGAAAACTAATGAAATAAATAATTTTGTGAATCAAAAAAATTATTAAAAATATAAACAATTAATAAAACATCCATATACACAAGCTGGTAAATTTCTTTTGTTCAAAAACTTGTAAATAAGATTTTTAAAATACGTCTACTAAAAGTAGAATGCGTCTTCTACGAAAAATGGTATAGTAGAAAACGATTTCTAAAATAAACACGTTCATCTACTTCTCTTATAACGTCCATTTTACTATTTACTAAATTTCTAAAAAAGAGGAATGCAAATTCTACTAATCGTAAAGGTATCCACTTTCCTTCCGAATGCATCTTCTACTTTTATAAAGTATTCTAAATTTTGGAGAATGTATTTTCTACAATGTACTCTTATGTCTACTCAAAGTAGAAAGTGTATTCAGAATTTTTATCATTCTTCTAAACTTTTAGAAGTCACCTTCTACGGATAAGAATACCTGATTTTTTGCAAAAATTAATGAAATTTCAGTTAAGAAAATATTTTAAAAATCTCCTAGAAATATTCTAACTTCCTAAAACGTGTTATGGTCGATTTTACTTGAAAAAATTAAATAAAAAAATGATTCTCCCTTCTCTTCTTCATCAATCTATGGTTTTTCCATAATTTTTCTTTTGATTCTTCTCACAAACTCTTGTTCTCTAAGATGCATATCTATACCTCTTTTTTTCATTGCCTTTCAACTGTTTTTTTTTTTCCTTTTCTCCATTAACTTTTTTTTTTTAAAATTCAAATTAACTTTTAAGTTGTATTTAATTAGATTAAATATAAGGTTAGTTTTGGGGTTATGAGAAAAATTATACTATCGAAACAATTTTATGTTGGTTTTATAGCAAAGGGACAGCAACCTTATTTTTTTGTTCTCTTTTAGCAATTTTCCCAACAAAAAACTACATAAAACCTATGAAAACTCCTTTCAAAACATGTTTGTGTCTCAATGGTCCAAATTGATTTAAACACTAAAATGTAACTAAATAACGAAACTATGATAAAATATCAATAAATTAAGACTAAGATCTCTATTTGAAAATTTAACAATGTTTTACAAATGGATTGAAGACTATTTCTGAACCTCTCCAACTCAGCCAAGACATTACACCATACAGATCAGAAGCATCTTTAAGCCTATCACATGTACCCACGTGTAACAGTTCCAATGCGCCAAACTTCTGGAAACCTTGACCTCTTGAGGTGATCAAAGAGACACTTCTAATCTTTTATATATTACTAATAAAAAGTTGAAACAGTTAGCAGTTAGCACTACTAGAAATGGTATTTTAGAGTCTCAGGTAAAAAAAAAAGTATGAACCTCTCAAATGAAAATATCAATATTTTATTTGTTTATTATTTTGGTACTTGTTTTAAAGACAGTTAAACCATTACCTGAATAAAGCTATAACTTGAGTTTCTTATGTATTTTTAAATGTTTATTAAAAAGGAATTGTTCTAAAAGCTTTCTCTTAACTTTAACTTCTTATTTATTTTAATTTTGAGATGCCAACGATGATAATGCTATTTCATTTTTTTAACTAATCTTATAGTATCATTTAGTCCTTCTTTTTCATTTTTCTAATTACCATTTCTCGTCGAAACATATTTGAAAACCATTTTCATAATAAATCGAACCCAACAAGTAACAGTGATAAAACCTACAAAGAAACAAGAAAAAAGAAAAAAAGATAAATAACAATCCAAACTACTAAACTAGACCATAAGATTTTGGTTCGCGCAGCGCAAGAGATTAAAGCAACATTGTGCATGTGATTATCACAAGAAGAGAGTTACCGAACGGCGATCTTGTCTGTCTGTGCCCACTAAGAATACTTGTCTTATCCAAGACCAGTTGGCAGTCGTGGTTCATGTGATTTTTATATGAGAAATAAAAGATTTAAACAAAAGTCGTATATGTGTTTTTCTGCTAGGTTATTAGCATGTTTGTCTCCCTCGCAGTCGTAAAAATTACCGCACTATTTGTCAATTTATTTTTACACTAGTATTGATATTAGCGCTATACCACCTATGATCTACGATTGTGGTAAGGATTTGAGAGAAGCCATCAAACTATTTTACTCTTTTTTTTTGGTGGCCAGTTCGTTCTTTAATATTTTTTGTAGAATGTTTTGAAAACGGACAAAGAAAAGGCCTGACTCCACGTAACACTTGAAACATTTTTAAAGAGATCTAATTATTTAAAAATGTCGATGAATTATCGTTACAGTTGATTATGGAAATGACCTTTTTTATCAAATGGAAATTACCTTAATTAGAGGAGTTTCTCTAGGATTACAAACTAATTTTACATGCCATTTCATTTTGGGTGATGGAAAAAACAGACATGGGTTTCGTGTATTATTGGGATCCGAGGGCCACCTCAATAGTGAAGAAACTTGGCATATATGTATTTCACCACACAAGTAATAAAAATGATATTGTATATGATTACTTGTTATATGAATATATTGATATATATATATCACCACATATGTAGAAAACAATTACTTGTTATATAGATCATATATGTATTTCACCACATATTTATATATAAACAGGTAATCACTTTTTATAATGTCATATATAATATATATCTTCAATGTACGAATATTATACTTTCATATATCACTTTTCTTGGTTTATTTCTCGTTCTCCATTCACTTCTATATATTGATTCTCCCACCAACAGCGTTTTCTTGATAGCAATCCGTTGAATAATCGATTTTAAATTATTATCATTGTTTTCAAATAAATTATTATATTGGGAAACTATCCAAAGATATTCAAAAATGCCTGTAACAAACACATGCATTCCGTCTTCTTTGGATTGTTTAATTCGTCATATGCTGCTCCCGTTTCCAACAAGAAGCTCCAGTAGTCGTCCTTTCCTTCTAGTGTTTTATTTATCCTGATTTAGACTTCTTTAGTTGCATCATTGCATGCTTTCTCTTGTGTTTGATTGTTTGTGTTTAAGTTGCTTAAATAAATTGGTAGCAATATTGTAAAACTCTTAAGAAGGTAGGTAAATTTAACATGATTACACAAAAAACCGTTTCAATGATTTGATGATAAACAATCTATAGGTTTACATATATTTATAACCTATAGATTTTTTCCAACACATATAGATTATTAAGAGCAGGACCACTAACGATAATTCATATCAAACTTAAAGAACATTCAATAATTCGATTAAAAGAGTTGACAACTTGTTGATCTAGTTGTATGAAAAAATTCCAAAAAAAATCATGTCCAATTTAACACGGTGGTCCAGTTTGAGCGTAAAGAAACACAAAGGTCCAACATCCAAAACTAGTTTACAAATGCTTGAAATAAACTACACCGACGTTACTATCTATGATGTAAAACTATTAAAACAACGTTAGCTATACTTAGAATATGTTTTTTTGCTCTTTTGGTATCGAGCGTCTAAGATTTGTTAGAAGAACTGCTTTTGCGTTTTATGTTTTTGCACGAGTTTGAATTTGTGTTCGCAATTAAATACGCTTTTTTAATTTGCAATAATTAACTTACTCTTATATAAAAGTATTACATATATAATATGTTCAGTTCGTATATATATTAATATAATTGTATGTATTAAATTAAATGAAGTTCTAACAACAAAATGCATTTGTGTTTGTAGCCATGTAATTCTGTGACAGTCTGAGCAATATCTCTTGAAACAATCATATGATGGAATGTATTTAAAAGGTTGCTGACGCGTGAATTCTTATCTAATTGGTTGCTTCTTACCTAATCAAAAGATTAATTAGTGAAACATCATAGTGCATTGATTAGAATATATCATTTTATTGGTTAATTCCACCCACTGCCTATTGATTCCTATCAGTCACTTACTTTCTCTACAAGTTGAAATTTTATATAGGAGATTCGATATTAGCTGAAAGAACACGTATTCATTAGCTTACGTCCCTTTTTTGATTCGTTGATAAAAAGCTGAAAACATAAGAGTATAATCTATTGTAAGATTTTGACCGAAAAAAAAAAATCTATTGTACGATTCAATCAAATGTACCTTAAGCTTAACCTTGAAACTTGATCAAAGTTCCAAATTTTCAGATATTTTTGTTGTCGTGACATTTGTCACGCGACCGTTTGAGATTGTTAACGAATAAAATATAAGTCAGTGCTTAAAGTCATTAGTGCCTATGTCTTATTGTCAGAAACTGAATTATACTAGTGAATGTATGATTTTCATTTAATTTCCCTGTTCACAACTGTATGCTTTCATCTAACAACAAATCATGCTTTTAAGAGGAAACTATCTATTACTATGTTAAATATTACTAGTATTTTAAGGAGTTTTAGGTACGCTATTAGAAAATAATTTTAAAGGTCTGATAGCAATCATCATCATCACTGGGAGCTCACATAAAGTGTGCCTAAATATAACTCAGCTCGAGAGGAGTTTTACTACAGCCCATGGAATCTTATTGGGCCTGTTGAGATGATACTTAATATCTGAGTCTGAACTCTGAACCATCATGCATGCTTCTGTGAGATGAAAACTATATGCCATATGTAATCTGTTCTTAAAGAGTTTTTCTATTGAGAGGCAGAACTATACACTCCAAATTTAAGCATGGCATTCGGGTATCCATTTGGATACATATCAGTTTTTTCGGATATTAGTTTTTTGAGTTTTAAAATCAGACTCCATATGGGTATTACAAAATTTTAAGGTGGATTCGAGTCGGATCTTCCGAGTCCAAATTGGTTCGGCTCTGATATTTAGGAACCTGAAAATAAACGAATAAAATATCTGAAACGGATTTGGATATTTATACCCAAAATAATCATATTACTCGATTTAGTTCAGGTATTTTGTATCCAAACTATCCAAACGTACCAAGAAATAACTAAAAATATTCATTATATGTTAAGCTAGATGAGTTTCCAACCTAAAACCAATTGGTGATAAGTGGAGTGGTCCATCCATCTTATATATTGCTAAGGATCCCTTCCAATATCCGATGTGAGACATTTATCCCTAATACACCCCCTCGAGATGATGGCTCTTTGAGCGTCAATCTCAGAATGTTCGGGCAAGGATTGATGGGCCGACTTTGGGTTGGATCGATAATGGATCGGATTGGACTGCATGGATCGGGTTCTGATACCATGTTAAGCTAGATGGACTTCCAACCTAAAACCAATTGGTTCTAAGTGGAGTGGCCCATCCATCTTATATATTGCTAAGGATCCCTTCCATTATCTGATATGTGACATTTATCCCTAATATTATATACAGTTTTGTTCGAGTATTTCTACCAAAACTATTTTATTTTATCTGAAAATACACAAAATATTGAAAAATAACTAATATTTTTTTTGTCATCAACTTAAACAGATTCATACTAACTCTGTTAACCACACCGGGAGCTCCGGATTCATATGAACGACGAAAGACGGTTGCATCCTTACACTGCGTGCTAGATAATCCGCCTTAGAATTCTGCGTTCGTAGTACATGAATGATATCTGAGCTGAGGAATATATTTAATTTAATTAATTTATGATTTTAATTTAAACTATTAAAATAATTATAAGTATAATTATAACAAATATTTTTAGATATATAATTACCTTTTGGATATTCATTCGGTTCTCGGTTCGGACTGAGTCTGATACCGATGGATATAGCAATTTAGGATCTATTCGGTTATATATCATGAATCCGATCGGATTTGAAACCATGATTTTTGGGTCGATTCTTTGGGTCTGGATATTTTACCCAGCCCTACTTAAATTATCATTGTTGTGCCTTTTGATCAAAAACGTTTCGAATATCAATGCGACCTTTTCTTTCTGAAAATAAAATATGTGATTGTATATGTCACTAACTGTTCATCTTAAGAAGCAAAACTAACATATCTACCTCTCCTAGAGAAACCAACAACATACAGCTGCGGAGAATCATCAAAGCACAAAAAAATATGTAATCGAAGGGGCTGAAAATGCAAGTAACCTATACCTGATCATGAAATGCATCACCTAAAGCTAAGATCAACAATTTGCAAAGTCATTATAGAAACATTGGAAGACAAAGATAGATGTCTTAACATTGACAAGAACTCATCACCGAAAACAAGTTATATGCTCATCTGAAGTTACAATGTACCAACTTATAACCGAAAAGGAAGAAAATCTATATGCTGAAAGAGTGTTCAAGAAGGTACATCTCCATCAGGCATCTCCCAGTTATCTTCTTCTTCATCCTTCTTCTTACTCTTGGTTGCTGCCGCTGCTGCTTCTTCTCTAGTCTCTTGAGTAAACTTTGCAAAAGGACGCCTGACAAACAAAACCACAAATACAAACTCAATCCCTCTTCCACGTTTCAATTCTTGAAAGCTACTCTCTCCAAGGTTTCATAAAACAAAATTGTTTAAATTACATTGTTTACTTTTTTATTATATTAATTAATGGTAAATTGTAAAATTTCATTAATTAAATTTTATTGGTTAAAAGTTACAGGAATAATTGATTACAAATAATAATAAGACAGGAGGGTTAAGACAAAACCTTTTCTTGTTACGCTTAGCAGCATCACGAGTCCTACGCTTCTTCTCATCCTGTTTGTTCTCGAAGTATCTCCTTCTCTTACATTCCTGTATAACTCCGGTTCTCATCACTTCCCTTCTGAAACGATTCACCAGCCTCTCCTCAGACTCGTTATCCTCCACAAACACCTGCACGTTGTACCCCGAGCTGCTGAAGAAGAGCGTGTTCGCGTACGCAAGCGACGGACATATCACGGAAGCGAGCTCCGAGGAAAGCGAAGCGGTGGAAGAAGGAGGTTTCTCGATGGCGAGATCGTTCTTATTCCGCCTGTTGTGTGAGACTGTTGGAGTAGGGAGAGCGAGGCTCGGAGGAGGAGGAGTAGGTTTGGTTTGAGGTTTGAAGGGAGAGATGGAGGAGATGAAGCTCGTGAGTGAGAAGGAAGACGCCATTGCTGCGATGAGGAAGATGAGGTTTGAAAGAGATTGGATTGTAGATAAAGTGTGACTCTGTGGATCAGTTACGGGTCAAGATATTGAACCCGGTGGGTTTGGGTATTTAAAACTGGATGCGATAGATGGGCCAAATCGTTTCTTAGGGCCCATTACTGGATTATTTTGTTATTCGTTTTTTTCTCTTTCAAGTTTACCTGTTTTTTTTTCTGTATGTTTTTGAGTTTTGGCTGAGTTGATTACTTGTTTATTTAGAGGTTTATTTAATTTTGCAATATTGCAATGTCTGCTATGATTTGATTAAAATATTTCCCTGGGAAGCGATAATGGTGGTGACTGTCTACGTTGAACTTCCTCTTTATTTAATCAAAAGTCACTGTATACTTTTCAAAATATATTTATTAAGGTGCATTAAAGCTACTTTTGGTTGCTGCTTAATATAATAAGTCTACATGATTTGAAAATCAAGATTTGATGCAACTAACGAAGACTTGAGATTGGCCGGTTGGGCAGTTGTTGATCTCTCCTATGAATCTTACAGAAAGCTATCTATATTTTTCCTTAGCGACTATATACATGTGGAAGTTCGTAAATAAATATACTTTAAATTGTTCAATTCTGTAATTTTATTTTTTGAAAGAATGTTAAATTAATTCAACAAAAAAAATTGTTTTTACAATGGATGTTACTTGCTATTGAAAGTTTAAATTAAAAAAAAATTGAAATAGTAAACTTTCCGGCATTGCCTCTATCTTGAAGCGAACCATTCAGCTAATCCTGTGTCGTGAGTATGGCCATTTGTATCCCGGAAGGATGATAAACGGTTGCAAACCTATTTATCAATCACTTTGATCAATGTGGCCGATAGAGGGACTGTTTGTTTCACCATTTGTCATCTCCATCCAAATGATTCATTTGTATGATCTAGGAGCCGTTTGTTTCACCATTTGTCATCTCCATCCAAATGATTCATTTGTATGATCTATTAAGATGATCCATTCAGATTTTTGTGATTATTTGTTTGTCCATCTACATAGCTCATCTAGATGAATCATCTAAATGAATCTTATGTTTGTTTCTTTATTTTCATTTCCATTCAAATGAGTTTAGTAAACAAATTACCAAAATACACTTGTGTGATTTAATCATATGTTTGATATTAATTTTAACTATATTACATTTAATTATTTAGTTTAATATATTTACATTAGAATTATTTCAAAATTAACGAGTTTTCTTTTTGCGGTTTGGACGGGAAAAAAATATTTTTCGGTTTTAGCGAGAAAACACATTTTTCAGTTTTGGCGGAAAAACAAGATTTTCTGTTCTGGCGGGAAAACGAGATTTTTCGGTTTTGGCGGGAAAATACAAATTTTTCGGTTTTGGCTAGAAAACACATTTTTGCAGTTTTGGCGGAAAAACACGTTTTTGGCAGGAAAATGCGTTTTTTGTGGTTTTGGAGGAAAATACGTTTTTGCGATTTTTACGGGAAAATTATATTTTTCGGTTTTGGGAAGAACACGAGATCTTTCGTTATTGGCCGGAAAAAGCGTTTTTGCGGTTTTGGCGGGAAAACGCGTTTTTGCGGTTTTAGCGGAAAAAAACACATTTTGCGGGAAAACATGTTTTTTGCAGTTTTGGCGGGGAAACACGTTTTTGGCGGGAGAACATGTTTTTTGCGTTTTTGGCGGTAAAACGAGATTTTTCGTTTTTGGCGGAAAAACGAGATTTTTCGGTTTTGGCTGGAAAACGAGATTTTTGGTTTTAGCGGGAAAACACATTTTTTTTTGTTTTGGCGGGAAAACACACTTTTGCAATTTTGGCGTGTAAACATGTTTTTTGTGATTTTTGCATGAAAACACGTTTTTCGGTTTTTGCAATTTTGACGGAAAACACGTTTTTCCAATTTTTGCGGGAAAATGCGTTTTTGGGGTTTTGGCGTGAAAAAATAGTTTTTAGGTTCGCGGGAAAACGTGTTTTGTAGTTTTGTCAGTTTTCGTATGTGACAAAAATGATATTATGTTTAGGTTTGTAATTTATGAATTATATTAGAGGCATAATAGACATTATACTATTTTGAATGAACCATCTCCATTCAAATTAAGCCTAAATTTCTAAAAATCATGCGGATGATCCATCTGATCTTCATCCAGATGAAGAAACAAACTGACCCAGAGTAAGTGATTCTCCATGCTTCCTTTGATTGTGCTCTCTCCAAATTGTATAGATTCTGTAATTATTTAATTGATTAAAGCGTGAAAATAAGAGTTAAAAACTGTTCATTTTAAAGTTCGAACAAAACGTTTGCTTCTGTTTTTATTTATCTAGAGAAACAATCTGTTGTTATGTAGATCACTTGAATATTGTTTCCTTTATCTTCACATGTCTGGATTTAGTTCCAAGTGAAGATATGCGTGGCAGAGTAGAATTGTTGCAGGACAGGGGAGGAGTAATTATAAGCTCCTCCCTAATATTTCGTGTTTCGGTTTTTTTTTTTTTTTTTTTTTTTTTTTTGCTAAAATGTTAATATCATTAAAATGAAAAGAGGATGTTACAAAAGTTGTATTCCTATAGACAACGCTTCTAAGGCAAAAAAGAATAAAAACAAAGAAGCGCTAATAATAGTAATTTCCGGAAAATAGATTTGATTAGGCAAGCCAAATTGACAAGAGAGAAGTGAAATTCCTCCTGCGTCTCCTTCCTAGAATTATGTTCCTCACTTCTCGATCTATTATTCGAAAGACCGTTGCAGCTGGATAAAAGGACTGGTTGTGAACAATATTGTTCCTTTGGTGCCAGACCTGGTAGAGCGTCGCTTGAGTCACAATCTTCTTCAGTGTTTTGAGACTGGGTTCAGCTGGCTCTTTGATCCAAGAGAGAAGCTCTGTCCAGTTTGTGAAGCAGTTGATAGAGGATCTCAGCCTTGTGAAGACGTGTCTCCAGATTTCGGCACTGTGACCACAGTTAAGAAGGATGTGATCACGGGTCTCCATACCAAATAAACAGACCGGACAATTTGAGGTGGTGGCGATACCCCATCTGTTCAAGCGTGATCTAGTTGGCATGCGATCCAATTGGGCAGTCCACATGTGAAAGGCATGTTTAGGAACACATCCCTTAAACCATACAAGTTCTGACCAGTCCTTCGTGTCTTCTCTCGGTCTGCATTGCTCCCAAGTTTGGGACGCCGAATACTGCTTCAGTTTTACTCCATTGATCAGCCAGTACCGCACATCAGGGACTGACGTCAAGACCGGTGGGGGTCTAGTGGTGAGATGCGCATGTAGGAGGACCTCATTATCAGACCGTGGAGCAGGCAGGTTCCATGAGTCTTCTGAACAAGCATCAGCAACAAGGGCGTCGAGAGGTAACCGCAGCGCTCTCGGGCCAGCATCACCTATCAACTTGATAAGGGGACCGAGAGGAGTCCAGCAATCATACCAAAAATGGGTTTGTAATCCATTCCCTACATCACTTATGATAAATCTTTCAGCAAGAGGACGCAGTTTAAGAAGAGATTTCCATACCCAAGAGTCTGAATCGGTTACATGAATTTCCCAGAAGCTTGACTGTTGTAGGTGATGGAACCTATGCCAAGTTGCCCAAAGCGAAGGCGTGCCTGAGAAAAGCAACCAGATGTACCGAAGGCAGAGGGTTGTGTTCCAACTAGATAGCCTCCTTAGCCCCAATCCCCCCTCCGATTTTGGGAGACAAACCGCTGGCCAAGACACTTTAGCGTACCCCTGTCTATCTATATTACCAGACCACAGGAACCGTGCGCAGAGGGACTCAATTTTCTTGATACAACCTTTTGGCAAGATGAAAGACGAAATCCAGAAATTTATCATGCCTGCGATGACCGAAGCCAAGAGTTGGGCTCTTCCAGCGTAAGAGAGAGAGCGAACTGACCAAGACCTGAGCCTCTTTCTGATGTTATCAAGCAGCGGTTCATACTCGGAGATCTTAAGCTTTCGAGACATCAGGGGCAGGCCTAGGTACCGAATGGGCAAGGAACCAGGTGAGAAACCGTATCCTATCATAGCATTTGATTCAGTTTGGTCCACACCTGCACAGAACAGTTGAGTCTTCGCAGTATTTATCTTTAACCCTGACCATGAAGCAAAGTCATCAAGAGCTTCGCTGACACCGTGAAGGGACGAACTACCACCATCGAAAAAAATCATGACATCATCTGCAAACATCAGATGCGTAACCTTAAGTTCTGCAGTCCTCGGGTGGTAGTGAATGTATCCTGCTTCAAATCTGGACTGTAGTAGAGATGAAAAGATTTCCATGGATAGGACAAACAAGTAAGGAGACAGCGGGTCACCCTGTCTCAAGCCCCTTGAGCTACTGAAGTTTCCGCTAGTACTGCCATTTACTGCAACCGTGAATGAGGGCGTGCAGATGCACTCAGAGATCCAGTATATGAAATTTTGCGGGACGTCCAAAGCTCGCAGTGCCGCTATGATAAAATCCCATCTGACTGAATCAAAAGCTTTGCGAATATCGACCTTCAGCATAGCTTTAGGTTCACTTGTGCTCCGACTGTACCCTTGGACAAGGTCAGTAGCAAGTAGAACATTTTCACCCAATAGCCTACCAGGCATGAACGCTGACTGGGCTGGAGAGATGACCTGCATTAAAACCGGGAGAAGCCTTGAAGCAAGGAGCTTGGATATCACCTTGTAAATCGTGTTGAGGCATGATATTGGGCGAAAGTCAGTGGTTGATGAAGCATTGGTGATTTTTGGAATAAGAACAAGCGTCGTTGCATTCCATTGCTTAAGCATAGAACCAGAGATGAAAAATTCTTCAATTGCTTCACACACTTCCGGTCCCACTATGTCCCAACAACCGCAAAAGAACTCAGCAGAGTAGCCATCTGGGCCTGAGGTTTTATTTCGGGGAAGAGCGAAGAAAGTGTCCCTGATTTCTGTTCTTGAGAAAGGCTTTACCATCTCAGCTTTCCGGTCTTCACTGCATTTTAGGGGCAGAAGCAAGCTCATGTCAGCCTGAGTAAACATTTGTTGCTCTTCCGTGCCTCCTAGCAGAGTAGAGAAGTAGTCTACACAGTGCTCCATCACCCCTGCTTGCGTATCAAATCTCTCACCATTGGGCGCATCAAGATAGTGAATGTGATTTATGGCTTTGCGCATGCTCATCATCTGGTGAAAATAAGCGGTGTTTCTATCTCCACTAGCAAGGCATAGGACACGAGATCTCTGTAAGAAGAACTTTTCCTCTGCGCTTACTAGCACCATCCATTTCCTTTGAGCTTCAAGTTCCAGGGCTGCATTAGCCATAGTAGGGCTTGAGAGCATTTCCGACTGATGATGAACTAGGATCTGGTGAGCTTCCTTGACCCTCTGTTCAATGCCCGAGTAGTTTGATCTACTGAAGGCTCTGATTTCCTTTTTTAGCAGCTTCAGCTTCCTTGCTACCCTAAACATTGCAGACCCTACCACATTCATTGAGAACCAGTTGTAGCAGATCATTGAGTGGAAATCCTCGTTTTGTAGGAGAAAATTATAGAACTTGAAAGGGGCTTTCCTTGCAACTGAATCTAACTGGAGCACCACTCCACATGAGGCATGGTCAGAAAAGTCTCTGTCTCCGAACTTTGCATATGAAGAAGGAAAGGAAGAGGCCCACTGTAAGTTTACCAATATCCGATCAAGCTTCTTTGCCACCGGACTTAGCGGGTTCTTGTTCCACCAGGTGAAGAGGCTGCCACGATAATTCAGATCATCAAGACCAGCATGAAGCAGGCAATCTCTGAACTCCCGGGTTTTCCTATCCACATTCTCAGTTCTCAGATTTGAATGTTCCCTGGGATGTCTGGTCTGGTTGAAGTCACCCATGACCATCCAAGGAGTATCAGCTGTTGGGCAGAAGTCGGAAGTATCTCTTATCTCTTGCCAAAGGTCTTTCCTAAGATCAACCGTATTTGAAGCATAAACTACCGAGACGAGTATCCAGTTAGGGGCATCCGGTAGCAGGACTTCGCAAGTAATCAACTGAAGTGACTTCTTGATGATATTTACTTTCACGCTTGGGTGCCAAACCACCCAAATCTTTCCTAAATCCGAGAACTCATAATTATCCTCGTAAAGCCATCCTGGAAGAACCTGATTAATGAACTTCTGGGACTTATTCTGCTTCACATGGGTCTCTATGATCCCACCAAAAAGGTTTTTATTATTCCTTAACCAATATTTAAATCCGCGCCGATGGCTTGATATATTGAAGCCTCGGACATTCCAGCAAAAAAGGTTTGTACACATAAAAATTATGGAGAGTTGGAGCCCTTGCCCCGTTTGCTCTTCTTCTTCTTTTTCTTTTTCCTTGATTCGACTTTTGTGAAGGCTACTGCCTTCTCAGTGCGACTCCTCTCAAGGTCCGCTTCATCCGTATCCACATCAGAGGAGTCCGTGATTATCTCCACCGATTTAATGTCTGAGTCAGATGTAGCCCTCTTATCTTCCTCAGCTTTACTCGGGTTATCATTGCTGCCGCTGCACTGCTCTTTTTCGATCAGCTTCTCCTTTGTCAAGGTTGAGTCAGAGAATTTGATAATGGTAGCCGTATAAGAGTCAAGGGTTGCTACTGGAGGTGGTGGAACCCCTTCTCTACTTCTAGCTCTTGACCTTCTTGATTCTGATTTCTTTGGGTCCTTTTGTGTAGCCTTCGGGCAGCTCTCAGGCTGGTGAGTTCGAGAACTACAGATGGAGCATAGGATAGGAGCCGCCCTGCAGTGTTTAATGCTATGCCCAATCTCCTTACAATGTTGGCAAACAGGTGGCATCCAAGGGCTGGAAACTCTGATTCTTCTAACTTCTCCAGATTGGAATTGGGCATTGACCGCTTCAGGCAAAGGCTGACGAGGGTCTTCAGGCAAGGGCTGGGGTTTTGACCGCTTCGGTTTTTTCATTTGATAAAAATGATAAGAGTGTTTCAAAGAAAAGAGATGACAGAGAGAATTCCTTTTAGAACGTCAAAACCCCATTACATTTGGTGTCGAGACTAAACAAAGTTTAATAATCAGATTAATCTAAAAGCTAATTGATTAATACGTTTTAATTATTACGTCTTTCGTTTCTTACTAACAGGTGGTTTGGAGAAAAAACAACCATTTCATGAAATTGAATGATCTGTACTATTTTCTATGTGTTTTCTGTTCCTTTATAAAGTAGAGCTAAATAAACGTAACAGCTGATAATTAAATATGCCTAATATGTATTTCTGTCGAAGTGAAAATTTTGGGGCTTTTTGTTATATACTTTAATGTCTATAATATGTACATAGCATTAAACTTCAAACTTTATGAAACGTAGAAAATACTAAACGAGTTTATTTTTGTTAGCCTAAACACACATGCATGTTTGCATGAACACTAAATAAACCAGTCAAAACCATTCGTTGTCTCTCCATGCCGGCACTATAAATTCTTTACTCCAAAATCGTTGTATTTTTGCCGATATTATACGCTACGACACCTAAATGAACTCTAAAACGTATAAGGATGTCGAGGACAGATATTAAAAAACGAGCCCCAAATTCATAGCACTCAAGTCATCGGTCATGCGTTAATTCGATATTAATCAGTCCAAATCGTCCAGCTTAGCATCTAACTCTTTTACAGAAATTGGTTGCCTCGTTTAAAATAGCGTTTCTTTTTTTTTTAACTTTTTTTGATTGAACATTAAATTTAATTCAAAGAAAAAGACATTGTTACATCAAGTGTGTCCTAATTTTGGTAAATCTGTTTCTCATATTCTTATTCTAGCCTCTTGATCAGAACTTCACTTGGTGATGGGAGCTCATTATGTCTTATTCGGTTCCTTTCTACTTTCAATCCAAATAGCATGTACTGTAGACTACAACATGTATCGAGAAATAGAGTTTTCCTCTGCTCCAATTCACATTCTCAATAATGAGCCTAATAAGACTTTCCCATTCCACTGTGAACTGACTTCGTATTACCCCTTTCATTAATGCTTCCCATACTTAGTTTTAAATAAGGCCACTTAAAAAATAAGTGATCAATGGTCTCTAAAGGGTCTTGGCACAGCACACATATGCATCAACATTTATATTTCAACTCCTCATACGGTCTCCCGTTGATAATCTTCCATGTATCACCATCCGAGTTACAAAGGAATACTTTGGGGTTGAATGCTTGAACCATACAGTATTAATATAACGTTAATTTGATTCTTATTATTGTTAATTAAGATTTACTAATTAACTCAATTTCTTGATGTAGCTGTTTCTCTAGTTTTCCTCTTAATAGACATGTTTCAACCTTAGATAATTCGTCAAAGTTCCGACTAATACCTTATCAAAATTAATTAGTGTTCACCATTCACCAACATCAAATGTTATAAGAATTAACACAATGTACTGCCGCACCTGCACCGAGTACGACTTGTGGCATTTTGGGTTGGGTGATGCCTTATATTTTAGCATTTAATTTCTCAAGTGGACTAACTTTCAGAATTAATTATATAATGATGGCGACTTCTTATTGTCATCATCCAAATTTTCATATTAAATTTTGCATGTGTAATGATTCAAAAATCATGTTTTATGTAAAATAGTACATAGGTCTCACGATAATCGTTGTCGATTTGGGATATTAGGACCACAATTCTATGTCGTCCAAATCTTTAAAAATACGCTGGCTTAGAAAAAAAAATGGTGAACTAAGAATTGCTGTTTTAACCACTTTAATCACCTAACTATTCAAAATTTAAATCGTATATTGCTTATGCTATTCTATCATATATATTTACGATCTATATTTTGGGTCGACGTTGCAGATTGTACCGATATATGTGGGTCTGACTAGACCAATGTGTAACCCAGTTTCAAATTGGACTAGAAAAACGAAACAATTTTTTTTTAGTCACTCCATTGATTGAGAATCCAAATTATTTTATTTTGGATAATAAGATATATATTTCTTCATTTTAGAAAAGGATCATATATATTTCCAAAACTAATAAATCATGTTGCAAAGCGTATCAAAATGGTATGTCATTTTATTACTTTTTTTGGTTGTTGCTTTTCAAGAAACCTTGTTTTAATATTTCTTTCTTCTTTGCTTTAAATTTTCGATCATGTATGAGAATCCAATCTTTTGTTCTTTGGGATATTCGGTCTATAATATATAACGAGTATGATCAACAAGATTTCATATACTGTTTTTTGTTTGCGTTAGCTACAATTTGTATAGTTTAAACCTTCAATCTCGGGTTGAATGAAGCTATTGGACCAAGTAGAAACATAGCAAAAGGTATAAGGAAGAAAGGTTAATGGTTTGTTTTTTCGATACCATGGTGTATAAAAAAGTAACACATAGGACGACGTGACACCTGGATTAATCTATTGATTAGGTAAAATATTTAATGTTAAGAATAAAGAACAACAAATATTAATGACTTATTCTTTGTACAAGACTACAAGTGACATATACTAAAAAAAAAGTGACACATACTAACATGTAAGCTTTGCTTGAGCCCAAATGATAAACTGTCATGGGTAATACAGCCGTGATAGGTGAACATGGTAGTATTACTATTATTAGAAATCATTTAGCTAAATGTCCACGCTATATTTGTAAGAAGCTTAAATGGAAACTTTTCTAAATAATATATGCGTATATTGATTTCTAAATCATCAACGTAAATGACTGAAATTAATATAAATGATAAATGGAAATATGAGTATATATATATATATATATATATATACGCCAACGTACGTAAATACGTATAGATCACCACGAAGGCAACTAGGAAAGTATACTCCTAGTGTAGCATATTCCAAATGATATGCCGTCGAATTTAATATGTTCTCATGATATTAAACATATTGCCATTTTCTGTTTTAAAAAGATTTAATTTGAAGATCAACTTTATATATTTGTTTGTCTCATCTTCTTCTTGGATTATAAAATTAATTTCCCTTCCTTTTTTTCTACGCATATTCTCCCTCTCTCGCGCACAGTCAGACACACACACACCCACTTCACGATATATATATATTTTTTGAACAACCACACTTCACGGTATATAATATCACACACCTAGCTTTTTGCCTTCTTCGAGTTTTTTTTACCGGCGACTTCTTGAACATGGTTTTGTCGTTGCTCGTGCACTGAAGAGAAAAAAACAATATATCGCTGCCTTTACTGTTTTAATTTAAATAAAATATAAGTTTTTTCTTCCGCTGAGTTCTAAATTAAACTTGGATATCCCCTGCAACTGAGGGTTGATACCTTTCAAACTTGTGATTATTAAACATTATTTTTAAATTTCTGTATTTTATATTCAGTCCCTCGTCATCTCTTTTTGTGTTTTTTCGTTTATAGTTTCTTATTTACAGATGGTGAAGAAGAGGAAGAAGAAAAAGAAGAGAAGAGATGAGAAGAGAAGAGAGGAGAGAGCTTTAAAATCCTATTTTTAGGGTTTGTCTTCCCATGTAAGTTTTCTTGATTTCTTCTCTTTGACGTTTGACCATATATTTCATCAGGTAGCACTATATACATATACACTCTTAGTATATGTTTATGTATGTTCTTCAGTATATTAACTAGCCAAAAATTCTTATGTTTTCTCTTGTAGACAGTTGACCAACTTCAATCCCCAGTTCACTTTCTTGATAAAATCAATTCTGTTTAATCTCTTGTTAGAACTCAAATTAGCTAAAACTAAATCAAACCTTATTTTTCAAACTTCCAGGGGAACTGATGTTGTTCATAAATCATAACCTGTAGATCTGATTAGTCCAAGATTGAATAGTTTTTTTTGGGTATATATATATATATATGGTTGTCTATAATTAAGTTCTCTAGGTAAATAACTGGATTGATTCTCAGTGTTTGATTCAGTTATTGGTTGGAACTTTACAGAGAGGAAATGTCAACAAAGGCTTAGTAGCAGAGAGAGAGACTTTAATTTTACCAAGAAATGATGACGTTAGGAGATGTTCACACCGGTAGGTTTGGAGCAAACTCAAGCAGTTCTAGGCCAAGGAAGGTTCGAATTCATGGCTACAAGATACCGGATCTGAACCTAGATCCTTGTTTGGATTGTGATGAAGAAGAAACAAGAGAAGTAGTAGTTGGTAAACATCAGGATGCAGATTATGTACAAAACGTTCCTCAGCTTGCTTACGAGCTAGAGGTCGAGATACTCTCACGCGTCCCGCGTTTCGAGTATTGGAAACTAAACCTTCTAAACAAACGTTTCTCGCGTTTGCTAAAAAGCGGTGAGATATTCAAGGTGCGGCGAGACCGCGGTGTGGTCGAACCATCTGTCTTTATGCTGTCCAACGGCGACACGAGGTGGACCATGTTCGATAAAGACTTCGAGAACTTTCAGAAAGTTCCGGAACTTCCTTCCGACATGTGCTTCTTCCGTGGAGACAAAGAATCGCTTTGCGCCGGAACGCATTTGATCGTCACTGGGAAAGAGGAGAAGAGCATTGCCTTGTGGAGGTACGAGGTTGAGACGAGCAAGTGGTTCAAGGGTCCTGCGATGATCACGCCAAGGATCTTGTTCGCCTCAGCTACTTGTGGGACCGTTGTGTTTGTAGCTGGAGGGTTGGACGCGTCTTTAGAAGTCGTGAGCAAAGCAGAGAAGTACGATTCTGAGACTAAAACGTGGACGCGTCTCAACGCAATGCACAAGCGGAGGAAGTTCTGTTCTGGATGTTACTTGCGAGGCAAGTTTTACGTCATCGGTGGGAGAGATGAGAGAGATCAAAACCTAACTTGCGGAGAACGTTACGATGAGGGAACGGATACTTGGGAGCTAATACCGGACATTCTCAAAGACATGTCTTTCTCTTCTGTTCAATCTCCACCGCTCATCGCGGTGGTGAATGAAGATCTTTACTCTCTGGAAACATCTGCGAACGAGCTTCGCGTTTATGACACAAACGCAAACGTTTGGAAGAGGCTTGGAGATGTGCCTGTGAGGGCCAAGTCTAATGGAGGATGGGGCGTTGCGTTTAAGTCGCTCGGGGACAAGTTGCTTGTGATTGGAGCATCGGTGGGACCGTCCAGGACCGAGACGATGTCGGTTTACACATGTAGTCCGTCCGCTGATCCTAAGGATAAGCTGATTTGGGAGGAGTCTAAACGCTGCTGTGGTGTTCGGCTCAGCCATTTTATCCTAAATTGTTGTGTTATGATTGCTTAAGGGTCTTCTCTAGAGAAATTAGGGTCACTTTCGGTTATGTGTGTGTGTGTTGAATAAGATAAGTTGTGGCGTCCCTAAACGTTGAAACTCTAAGAGCAACATTATCGGGCGGCCCTTGGCCCGTTCCGAACACTATTTGGGCTAAAAAGAAAATCAAAAAGAAAAGATTTTGTTTGGTCCGGGCCTTAATTAAGGTCTTTTTTGACGCGTCCCGTGAGCAACGTGGCAGCACAGGAGAGGGAGATGTAAACGAAGTCGATGAAACCTATTCCGTGTGTTTCTCCTCTTTTGTCGAAACTGAAGCGAAATCGATTCACCGCTGTCGATCTGATTCGCCTCAATCCGCTGCCACGTTGGAGGATCTTCGGAGACTACACCATGAGGGTGAAGAACGGGGATTTCCCGGAATGATTGGAAGCATCGACTGTATGCATTGGGAGTGGAAGAATTGCCCCACTGCCTGGAAAGGAATGTATTCACGAGGAACCGGAAAACCAACAATTGTGTTGGAGGCCGTTGCTTCATATGACCTCTGGATATGGCACGCTTTCTTTGGCGCTCCAAGTACTTTGAACGATCTTAATATTCTGGATAGATCACCTGTTTTTGATGAAATTATTAACGGGAAAGCTCCCCAAGTAAACTACTATGTCAACGGAAGGGAATACAATTTGGCGTATTATCTGACAGATGGTATCTATCCAAAATGGGCGACTTTTATTCAGTCTATACGACTGCCACAGGGTGCAAAAAATTCTTTATTTGTTACGCGTCAAGAATCCGTTCGAAAAGATGTCGAGCGGGCCTTTGGGGTCCTCCAAGCTAGGTTCGCCGTTGTTAGAAATCCTTCTAATCTATGGGATAAAAACAAAATATCGAATATTATGCGAGCATGTCTCATACTCCATAATATGATTGTCCAAGATGAACGGAATTCAGATACTCTTGAAGAATTTCAAGATGACGATTTTACTTTTACCGTCAAAAAGGCTAAAAAACCCGGCAATATAATTGCTCGTCGTAAAGAAGTTCGGGATCCACATATCCATCAACAATTAAAAGAAGATTTGATTGAACATATATGGGATAAATTTGGACATCTTCCAAATTACATATAATGTGTTTTTGCTTTCTATGATTTAAATAAAATGTTTCTCTTATTTTATTTATGCATTTTGTAATTTTTTTCCACTCCTTTGTATTTTAATTTTCATGTTCTACGTATTTTAATTTTCAACTTTTCTTTATAATGTCATAAGTTATTCAATAATTTGTCTTCAATTAATAAAAAAAAATTAATTTACTAAGGGACTTTCATAAGTCCCACCAATAATCTAATTTCTAAGGGAAAATCCCTAAATATGACCTTAACTCACAAATAACCTTAAAATATTCTAAGGACCAAAAAATCAAGTCCCACCTATAATGTTGCTCTAATCGCTGTTGTGGATTGTCTTTCTTGTTCGGCGTTTTGCGTCTTGTGCGTTTTAGTAAACGCCGGTTTTTCTTCGCTTTGTGATATAAAACTTCAGCATTTGTATGTTTCAAGTAGGCTGCATTGACATTTGTAACTGAACCCGAGAACCTAATCAAACTAAAAAAAACTGAAATCATATATTTCCGAGCTACAAAAAGTCCAAAATGAATTTTGCAGGATAGTATATCAGATTTATCTTCAAATCCGAATAGAAATTTAAAAAGTATGTAAAAGTGAAAATCTTTTTTAAAAAAGTCGAAAATTTTGACTCAAATATCTGAAATAATATCTAAAATGAGTATTCTAAAATATGTACTTTATTTGCTCAGTTTTGTGTTTACTTTAATCCAAACAAAGTATATCTTTTACCCCCCCCAAAAAAGTATATCTTAACCCATGTATTACAATCCAAGCCTGATATACGATAATGAATTTCAAAGTTATAAAATCTAAGCTTAAAAAGGTTATAAAATCTATTTGAACCCAACCTGAACAGATATAAAATCTGAAAGAAGTTATGAGGTTGAATCCAGAAAAAAAACTAATTAGAATCCTAACTAGCCCATACCTATAGTTAAAGTGATTATGTGAAAAATATAATATATAATCATTTATTGGGGTTATGAGGTTGAATATCTGTTTTTATTCCAAGATTGTTGATCATTTAGTCAGAAGAAGTGATAATATGAAGGAGAAAAAACAAACGTTTGTGTGTAAAATAACAAGCTGGTTGAATCAGAATAATCCTACCTGACAATGGGTTATATCTTGATATTGTTTTTCGCTTACGTTGATATTGATGAGCAGGCCTCATATTTATGGGCCCATTCTTATGTTTGAAGGAAACTACTGGCCGTTTCCTATATACGCTCCTACACTGCAGGTCGTTTAGGCTCCAACCAAGTAAAGGCGTAGGAGTTTTAACTTTTAAGCCATTTTGGAGACGATAGAGGGGACAACAATGGCGGGAAAGCGTGCGTCGCCGTTTTCGTCTCCGTTGCTGAAGCCGCCACCGCCGCTAACGACTCCGAAAGTGGAAGAAGAGACGGAGTTCTGGAGGAAGGAAGTAGACGAGAACCTGAAGCGCCTCCAGTCGCTGCTCTTCGGCGCCGACCAGTTCCTGGAGAAATCCGATTTCTCCTCCGCTCAGATCCTCGGGCTCCGTCTTCTAGGTTTCCTCGATTCTCGCTCTGTCACCGAAGCCGATCGTGCTTTCATCGCTCCTATTAGACGAGAAGTTGCCTCTAAGGTGGATTCAGCCTTGGAAGGCCTCGTTTCAGATTCGGATCGGTAGTTAGAGCTTTTCCCCCTTTTAGCATATGTTTAAATTCGAAATATATTGGTTGAATTTTGCTTGGCGAGAGTAGTTGATTCGTATGAGTAATCTAAGAGGGCAAATTGAAGCTGAAATGTATAAATGAATGCTACTCTTCTCAAATTGAATCTTTAACTAGTTCCAAGCTCAGTTTTGCTACACTTAAGAGTTCTTCTGAGTACCTTACCTTTTAATGGTTTGTTTCTTGGTTGATATAGGCAAGCATTTGAACTTGCAAAGACAGCTCCAGGTCCTATTTTTGGCAGTAAAGGCGAGTTTGATGTCGAGAAGATCAAGCAGTCCAAACACTTTCATTTTCATCATAGTCACTCTAACCGAAAGGGTATTAAAGAGATGGTAATGCTATTGTTATTAGTGATGAATTTGGTGATGCAGCTATGTTTCCTGTCCTTGCTTCCTTTTTACACTATGCTTTGTATATGCAATGCTACGGTCTTTAAGTGAGGTTACTTACTAATACTGTTGATGCATGGAACTGAGATGAATCTATGTGTACTTGTTTCAGGAAGAGCGACTGGATGCGCGTAAGTTAATTCCCAAAGCATCTAAGCCAATGATGCAAGCTAGACTGACTTCATTGTATGGAAATAGCATGGTTAAACCAGATAATCAGCGCAGACCCTCCGTGAGCAATCAAGAGAGTACCTCTGAGGAATGTGTCATTGTCGAGAGAAGCCATGGAGTTGGTTTTGGAACAAAGCGAGCTCATGCAGAAATCAGCAACCTAACAAATCATGGGGAAAAGGAAGATGGTGCTGCTAATGGCTTTGTATCTGCCAAAACAAAACTGGTAAAGCAATCTACCATTTGAACATTTAGCTCTATGATCAGATACTTTAAATAAATTCCAGAATCTGTTTTCTGTGAATCAACATCTCAGCTTTGGCGAGCTTAACCTTTCAAACTGTGCTTTGTTACCTTTTGCATATTTTGAATAAATGTTTCTCTCGGGTATAAGTATGGTTGTCCCTTACCATTTGCATATGTTGATTACTATTTCCCTTGCTTTAGGAAATGGACGCTAGACAGAAACGAGGGTCAACCGGGGCACCAAATTCATCTCTTTCACCTCAGGGTGAAAACAATGCGTCAGCTAGGGGATACGGTGCAAGATCGGGTGGCTATTTAAGACGTGGATACCGTGGTAATTTTGTTCCTCCAGTTAAATCTAGCGGGAATAATGTTGGAAATACGACGTCTCGTATTGGTGGAAAGACCGATGATACGCTCGATGACTCAACCAGAACATGGTAAATGATTGTTAATTACTATATTAAAAAAACCTTGTTTTGTTCTTTATTTCACATTGATAGTGATTCAACAGTATTACATGCCTAACAATAGGACTAGAAGATGAATCACATATGTTAAAAGTATTCCTGGTCTCTTGTTCGTGCTGAAATTCAACTGAGGTGTAGTGTTTAGTTGCATATACACACTTATCGATTCAAATTTTGTGTATAAGCAATTTCTATCACCAATTTTTGTAATATGCTTGTAAGTCTGAAAAGAACATGCCCTGTTCTAGTTTGGAGATGCTCTGTGGTCCTGATGGTGAGCTTCCCGAGAAGTTGAGAAACTTGGAACCTCGTCTTATAGAGCATGTCAGCAACGAGATTATGGACCGAGACCCCAATGTCCGCTGGGATGATATTGGTACAAGAAGATAATTAAAACACGTTTCGATGTAGTGCATATTATTAACCCACTTGCATCTGGATTTTTTCATCATGAGTTATTGCTGTGCAGCTGGTCTGGAGCATGCTAAAAAGTGTGTTACTGAGATGGTCATTTGGCCATTGTTACGTCCTGACATATTTAAAGGTTGTCGTTCGCCTGGGAAAGGACTTCTTCTCTTTGGTCCACCAGTAGGTACCCCTTATCCTTTTAGACATTGAAGATGCTATGTTGTTGTATATGTTTCTTACTTCTGTATCAACTTCATTCCAGGGAACTGGTAAAACTATGATCGGAAAAGCTATAGCTGGAGAAGCAAAAGCAACTTTCTTCTATATTTCAGCCAGTTCATTGACAAGCAAGTGGGTTAGTTCCACATCTTTGCTTGCGTTTCACAAGGACATTCGTAAAATGTAGGTCAGTGATCTTTTTCACTGCAGATTTAACATTCAAACGTGTGTACATACAGATTGGCGAAGGTGAAAAGCTAGTGAGGGCCCTTTTTGGAGTTGCAAGTTGCCGCCAGCCTGCAGTGATATTTGTAGATGAAATAGATTCTCTACTATCTCAGGTTTGTTCTGATCTCTTAAACTTTATCAATGTATATAAAATGGCCTTAAAAAACAAAGGCGGTGTTTATTATTAGACAATTTGTGGCATGTTTTCGCATTTTTGGATTCCCTAATGTAATATTTTGCTGAAAGAAACGAACTTTCACCCTTTGCCACAGCGCAAGTCAGATGGTGAACATGAATCGAGTAGAAGACTCAAGACACAATTTCTGATTGAAATGGAAGGTTTCGATAGCGGCAGTGAGCAAATTCTCCTAATAGGTAAGAATTGTAACATGCATGTTTCAATTTTGTGGGGTTTGTGAGAGTACTTATATGTTAATTGTTTTTGTTTGGTCAGGAGCAACAAATAGGCCCCAAGAGCTCGATGAAGCAGCAAGAAGACGGCTTACCAAGAGGCTCTACATTCCTCTTCCTTCATCTGGTGAAGAATGATAAACACACGTTTTCATGTCTTCTCAGGTTTTGTTCGCAAAAACTGCCCTTACATGGTTCTGTTTTTGTTATTGAAGAAGCAAGAGCATGGATTATACAGAATCTCCTACAGAAAGATGGGTTGTTTACATTGTCCGAAGATGATATGAACATCATTTGCAAGCTAACTGAAGGTAAACTTATCATAAGAACTCAGAAAAACTGTAGAATTGTAGGCAATTTGTGGAGTTGTGATCTTAAAAGACCCAAGACCACAACTCAATAAACCCAAATGCATATTTTCAGCATAACCAAGCTATTACCTTCTTTTGGGAATGTTTTCACTGCAGGGTACTCGGGTTCAGACATGAAGAACCTAGTGAAAGATGCAACTATGGGTCCATTGAGGGAAGCTCTCAAACGAGGCATAGAAATAACAAACCTGACGAAAGATGACATGCGGCTTGTGACTCTTCAGGTAAGCACAAAATGAAGATCTTGGTATATGATCATTTTTTTTGGGTTTAAATTTAAATGGATGTTATGTTAATTCTGTGAATACACATGTAGCTTAAAAAAACTTTTGTTCTGTCTCTCTTTTCATCAATTTGGTCATGATGCAGGACTTTAAAGACGCATTGCAAGAAGTTAGGCCTTCGGTTTCTCAGAACGAGCTTGGAATCTACGACAACTGGAACAATCAGTTTGGGAGTTTAAGCCTCTAAGACTAAGACTGGTGAGTTTTGCAGTCTTGTCACATATTATCATTCATCCTTTTGTTTTCTGGAATATACATTTACGTTATCTATCACAATTATAAGAACCACCGTACATTACAAGAGTTGCCCCTTTAAAGAGAAAACCTTGAACGACCCACAGAAGCTAAAACTAGAACTCATATAGAAGTGTTCTTTAAATTTTCAAACATTTATATGCAACATGTTTGCTTTTTTGGTTCCTTATCTGAATATTCAATTTGCCCGTTTCAGGAGACTCATGTACTCAAACAAGAGAGAAAATGTTCAATTTGCCCGTTTTATGTTACAGTCAAACAAGAGAGAAAGTGTTCAAAGATGATGAGCGGCCTGACCAATCGAGAAGATGCTTGAGGACTAAGAAGTGATGTCTCTGAATTAATGGCTTGTAACTAACACAATGCTTGTTTTGTTTTGTTTGTCATCTGATTTTGATTGAAAGTTTTGCATTAATTGTTATTGTGTGTATTTGAGAAATTGCAAACAAAAATAGCAGTTTTCCGAAAAAAAGGAAGGTGAAAAGTGAAAGTCAAAATCAACAAACAGTGGTGTGTGTGTGTGTGTGCAAGGAGGAGGATCAGTCACGTATCAAAAGCCTCAAGTCGTAAGAATCCTCTTCTTGTTGGAATCTTGTGTGAGCTTTCTGAAGGATTTTGAGAACCTTAGACAATGATCCATTGCTTCGACTCTCGTCGCTCTTCTTCTCTGCGTGAGAGTAAAATTCTTCTTCCGAATCATTATTCGTCATCTGGTATCTGAAATAAATGTACTGTTTGACCTGCACCAAGTTTGGCTTGTGTTGAGGCCAAGCACTAGCATTATCATCAACAATAACCACTCTTCGTTGATCAGCAGAGATACGATCAAGAGTCTTGTTATGAGGGGATTTCTCTCTGGTTATGACTCTATTTCCAAAATATCTTTTACCAGGATCAATCTCACTCAATATATACCGCGCGTAGCCGTACGTGCCCATCGTGTAAACGTGCATGCGGAAAAGCTTGTTGGCTTCTTTCAGAAACTCGCGGAGGAAAGGTCGTAACTTTATCAGATGCCTGGGAGTTCCTCCGTTAAACGAACTCAGTAGATCACCCCTTGAATCAAGTTCTTGCATTATATATTTTTCTTTATCAGAAAGCTCTGAAACAGGGACATAGTGGAGAAGCGTCTGATCCAAGTCAAGCACTAGGTGTAGTTTCATCTTCTTCTTCTTCTCCATCTTCTTCTTCTTCTTCTTTTCTTCCTTGTTGAGACTCGAGAGTTTGTTTCTTCCTTTGGTTTTTTCCAATAAACTAAAGAATAGTTGCTTTATAAACGACCCCATAGCTTCTGTTGGCGTTGTGAGGAGAAGACGAAACACAACTACGGTAAGTGTCTGAATCAACCACAACCGAAAGACTTTGAAATAGAAAAACAATAAACCTAGTTTTTTTTATGGGAAGCCACAACGAGCGAATGAATGAATAATTGGTGATAGTGATTAATGCTCCTCCTTTGTATTTATAATGGAGCCTTGGAGTTGGGTAAGGAAAAAAAAATGGAAAATTTCAAAGTGATTTTCCTTTTCTCTAATCACTACGTACGTGCGTGTTAAGTTTTAACACCTAATTTAAGACCTGGATACCGTGGTAATTTTGTTCCTCCAGTTAAATCTAGCGGGAATAGTGTTTGAAATACGACTGTGGAAAGACCGATGATACGCTCGATGACTCAACCAGAACATGGTAAATGATTGTTAATTACTATATTAAAAAAACCTTGTTTTTGTTCTTTATTTCACATTGATAGTGATTCAACAGTATTACATGCCTAACAATAGGACTAGAAGATGAATCACATATGTTAAAACTATTCCTGGTCTCTTGTTCATGCTGAAATTCAACTGAGGTGTAGTGTTTAGTTGCATATACACACCTATCAATTCAAATTTTGTGTATAAGCAATTTCTATCACCAATTTTTGTAATATGCTTGCAAGTCTGAAAAGAACTTGCCCTGTTCTAGTTTGGAGATGCTCTGCGGTCCTGATGGTGAGCTTCCCGAGAAGTTGAGAAACTTGGAACCTCGTCTTATAGAGCATGTCAGCAACGAAATTATATCCATTCTTATTATTTGCTTACAATCATTTTGTTCGTCCATTGAATTAGGTGAATTGTGATTCCTATTTATGGTATATATACTAAAAGGTTTAACAAAATTGTTTTGGTTATCAATATATTTTTTAAGTGTATTTATTTAATTGTTGGTTATATTCAGAGTTAAGCATGCTTGATATATAGTAATGAAACAGTGGACATGGAGAAATTATTTACGATATTGATATAGTGCAACTGAAGTTAAAGCACACAAAAAAATTCGTGTAATTGCAAGACTCAAAAAAAGAAAAAATCTTTGGGGTAATTGCAAGATCAATAAACAAAGAAAATTTCCTAGGATAACAGTAAAAATGTTTTGAACACAAAAATAGATCATAAGGAGGAAAATGACTAAAATGTTTTATTAAAGAGGTAAATATATATATATATATACCCATAGAGTTAACTAATTCAAATTTTAGGGTTTAGAGTTAAGGGGTGAGGATTTGAGATTGAGGTTTAAAATTTTATAAAATAAAAAAATAGTTAACTCTATTACAAAAATAGTTAAAAAAAAAGTTAATTTTATAAAATTAAAAATTTAAAAATAAATTTTAGAAATAGTTTCAAAAAGTATTTTTGAATTACAAAAAGAAAATTTGAAAAATAAAATAAAATAAAAATTCGAAAAAAAAAATTTATAAAAAAGTTCGAATTTGACATATGATCTAAAACTATTAAAAAAATAAAAAACAAAAAGAATTTTTTTTATATAGGATATTAGTGTTATTTTACCTATTAAATGAAACATTTTGGTCATTTCTCTCTTTTTGGTCTATTTTTGTGACCAAAACTTGAAAATGTTCTATTAAGGAGAATTGTCCACAAACAAAATTTACAAACATTTGAAAAATTAACAAAACACCTATCACATGAAATAGACCCATCACAAATCGAATTCATAATTTTTGTGCCATTAACAAGAACCGGTTGTTTAATCCCGGTCCTAGCAAATGTTGAGACTCAAACCTTAAGCCTCTATTGTTTGGGTATTAGAAATGGTCTAAGCATAACATCGATTTTTCTCAAATACCAACTTTCCGTATTGAAAATACCATAACAAAAATGTTTCATAATATAATATAAAGACTATAATCAACTTTTTAATAAAACATTAGACCAACAATAAAACGAGCCATGAGTTTAAGGAATTCATTAAAAGTTTCTACAAAGTAAAAATGTCACACCAGCAAACCTTTATAAGCAAACAAAAACAAAACTAAATCCAAGAGTAACCAAATCATCATATAAGCTTTAGAGTTTTTCTCATAAACTAGGCAAAAAAAGGGCTGAAAGATACTAGAATAAAAGAATAGCCAAGCTTTTTCACTAATCATCAAAGACGATCTTCTTCCCTGCAACGACAATATATACAAAAGCAAAAGTTTATGAGAAGAGATTCTACAAGTCACAAAAAGATGCAACTATGAAGAACCTAGTGAAAGATGCAACTATGTGTCCATTGAGGGAAGCTCTCAAACGAGGCATATAAATATCAAACCTTACGAAAGATGACATGAGGATTGTGACTCTTCAGGTAAACACAAAATGAAGATCTTGGTATATGATAATTTTTTGGGTTTAAATTTAAATGGATGTTATGTTAATTCCGTGAATACACATGTAGCTTAAAGAAACTTTTGTTCTGTCTCTCTTTTCATCAATTTGGTCATGATGCAGGACTTTAAAGACACATTGCAAGAAGTAAGGCCTTCGGTTTCGCAGAACGAGCTTGGAATCTACGACAACTGGAACAATCAGTTTGGTAGTTTAAGCCTCTAAGACTAAGACTGGTGAGATACAATCTTGTCACATATTATCATTCATCCTTTTGTTTTCTGGAATATACATTTACGTTATCTATCACAATTATAAGAACCACCGTACATTACAAGAGTTGCCCCTTTAAAGAGAAAACCTTAAACGACCCACAGAAGCTAAAACTAGAAGTCACATGGAGTGTTCTTTAAATTTTCAAACATTTATATGTAACATGTTTGCTTTTTTGTTCCTTATCTCAATATTTTACAACCTTAAACATTCTGCACCATGCTTATTCGATTTACCCGTTTCAGGAGACTCCTGTATTCAAAAATCCTGGTCAATTCACCGATCTCACGTGCACGAAGAACCGCTAATGGATGGGATAATTGACTCGTCTGAGCATTTCTGTAGACAGGGGAAGTATCTAAACAAACAAAGTTGCAAACACTCAAAATTTTCACCGCCACCACTTATATAAATCTCTGCAGGACCAGAACCTGAGAGTAACATCCGCTTACGGAACCAATCAAGCGTCCTAGACTACGCCAATTTTATAGTTCCTTATGACAATACATGGAGATTGGTAAGTTAGTATTTGCTGTTCTTTTTTCTTTATGCATAATGTAAAATGTTTTATTCTTTTGCATGATAATAAATTGTATCCCTAATTAATGATGAAGAGTAAAACAATTTCTGAAAAAGAAGAAAAGTTGAAAAAAAGAAGAAGAAAAAGAAAAAAATGACCTAGTATTCTGTTTTTATCATCCCAAATTAAATTGTCTCTCCACCTATCATAAACCAAGTTAACGTATAAATAACACCATTACGGTTTAAGAGAATTAGTTTAAAATCGATAGTTTGTGCATGTAATTAAAAAAATAGAGTTTTTATGTAGTTTTTGGCATGATTTAAAAGTGTGTGTTAAATAACCAGGAACAACTAATTCATAAGAGAATAAGTCATTTTCCATTATTCATGTAGTTTTTGGTATGTCTTAAAAGTCTATATATGAAAAAGCCGGAAACAACTAGTTTATTGGGAAATAAGCTATTTTCGCAGTTTTTAACTCTCAAAACTTATGTACCAGCCCAAGGGGCTTGAAGAAGATTTGACATATGAACAAGCTTGTTCTAGAAAAGCATCAATATTTAATTTAGCTGATAAACGATTGCTGGACATCGACCAGCTAATTTCATTAGAACGGATACAACAAAACTTCATTCCCTGAGCTTTCGTTGTCTTCTCTATGATGCATAGAGCTGGGTTCACGGGTCAACCTGTCTCGCCCATCCCGCCAATCCGCAGATTGATTCATCTTTTTCACTCAAAACATCGACCCGCATGATCCGAAAAAAAAGATTTACATACCCGCATCCGCCCTACCCAAGTTTGCAGGTAACCCGCAGGACCCGCGGATAATATAAATTTTAATAAAATAATTATTCTAATTGTATTTTAATTATATAATACTTATTTTTCTAATAAAATAATTAAACTATATATTATTTTCTGAATTTATAGTATTTTATATATCTTTTACGAAAATATATATTATTTTTTTATTTTTTTGTGGGTTAGCGGATATCCACGATTCAAAATCGATCGACCTGTACCCACCCTGCGTAGAATCGACTCAACCCGCACCCACATGTTGAATTTTTCGAAATGACCAACCCACACCCGTCCCGCAGCGGTCAAATGGAGCGGAACCCGCGGATAAAAACTAAAATTTCCAGCTTTAATGATGTGGCGGTTTCTATTTGTAGCCAAACACTTAACCATAGATAGAAATCATATATTACCAAATTTATTATCTTTGCTGTTGTATAATTTAGCTTTTCATATTTCAAACTCCTTTCAGTGAAAACATGTGTTTAGATGAAATGGACTCGGAAGTTTAAAAGTTATAACTTCCCATTTAGGTTCTCCCTTACACAAGCAAACACAAACAGAAGCTCATACCATTGGTTTGGCTCTGTGTTTACTCTCTCACTTTCTCTCTATATATATTCTTCTACAGAAACCTTTTGTTATAACTCAAAAGAGCTATCAAATCTCTCACAACACAACACACAGACAAACAAACTCACACATTAGACGCAACAAGAACAAGAGTAGTCCCTTATTCGGCAGAGTCTCTTCACCCTTTTGCTTGCCTTGAAGACTGCACACACTCCTCCCTTTCGACTCTTAACTAAATCCCACAAGCTTACGCTCTTACGGTAATATATATATATAGATTTCAGACAAAACACCAATATGCTCCTTCCCAACGTGGTATTGCAAGGTTGATCGGCCTTATGGAGAACCAGCTTGTTCGCAGAGATCTAGCAGGTCCAATGTCTGCAACAAACATCACATATAGTGAATGCATAATCAGTTCAAAGATCAGTCTCCATCTACATGCAAAGGTTTTCTATTTAAATGAAAACTCTAGATACTTACCTCAGGAACAGAGAGCTCAAGGCGGAATTTAGGACCATCGTAGTGGTGAAGAACAGGCCTGAAGGAATCCTCTTCCAAGGCTTTGCAGATTTTCCTCACTCTGATCCTTACCTGTTACCATTTGATACAAAAGTCGAATTGGTACAAAGCATCAAAAAAGGAAAGAGTAACGGATGCAACAACTGTGATAGTAAAGTTTCACCTGAGCCGGAAACCTTGATTCTCCTTTGCACTTTTTGTCTTCCCAAGCCATGGCATCAATATTAGTACCTCCAAAAGTTGTTGCCTGAAGCAGGATAATCAAACTTGAGTTAATTGGTAGCTTTAGAGAGAGACATTGTTATAATATGAGATATCAGAAGAACAAACCTCAAAGATACCGTGGAGCTGGTGAGTGGTGTAATTGTAAAGAAACAGAGGCAACCCAGGTGTTATTGCCCTCACAGAGTCCCTGTATCTTGGAGGCAAACCTGACAAACGAACACACAACATTTCAAATCAAAAAGTGCAAAGAAACATGCAGAGTTTGGAAATTACCAAACAGGTGACGTTTCAAATCCTCCTCCATGGTATCGTTGTTGCAAACAAAGATGTACCCTCCAAGAACTTCATTCCTCGGAAGCGTCTCCGAAGCAGGCAGAGTCTTAAACCTCTTGTCAACAGCATTATTATCATTGCTGTTGTTGCTCAGCTCTTTGTTAGCAACAACATTACCATTGTACTTGTTAACTTTCATGTTGTAAACATTGCTCTGCATCGAAGCCTTGCCGTATTTACCACCCAAGTTCAGCATGTTGTTGTTGTCCTGGAAACTAAACTTGTCGGAGTAACCACCAGCTTTGGAGAGATCGAGGTTGTTGAACCGTTCACCTTTCATCCGGGTCTGCTCAGCGAGCTTGGTTGCAACAGTGGACCATTTGTGATCCTCTGATGCTCTTGACTGAGTCTGACCTCGTAGCTCATCACCCAGTTGCCAGAAGCTCTCCATAGCTAAAAAATCTAGCAGAAGCAATACAAAGGAAGAGACTTTGTTACCTAATTGCACACAATTAACAACAAAAATTAAAAAAGGAAGAACCTTTGGTAATCCCTAAACCCTAATTATCCAATCAACAAGCAATATTGCCTCAAGCTTCGGAAACAAGCAACGAAACTAAGTTTAGAGAGGGAGAGAAGACAGACCCTTTAGCTCTTCGTTTTCTCGGAATCCGCCGGACGTGATGATGAGACACCGGAGAAGGAAGCGCGTCAGAGAAATTGGTACTGAGTCTCTCTCTCTCTCTCTCTCTCTCTCTCCTGAGTGGTGGATCTGTAGATTTATTCAGACTTAGTTCTTCTCCAAATAGCCCTTTCTTTTCTCCACTAATTACGATTTTATGCCACTGCCGTATTAACCACGCGTCTACATGCAAAGGTTTTCTATTTAAATGAAAACTCTAGATACTTACCTCAGGAACAGAGAGCTCAAGGCGGAATTTAGGACCATCGTAGTGGTGAAGAACAGGCCTGAAGGAATCCTCTTCCAAGGCTTTGCAGATTTTCCTCACTCTGATCCTTACCTGTTACCATTTGATACAAAAGTCGAATTGGTACAAAGCATCAAAAAAGGAAAGAGTAACGGATGCAACAACTGTGATAGTAAAGTTTCACCTGAGCCGGAAACCTTGATTCTCCTTTGCACTTTTTGTCTTCCCAAGCCGTGGCATCAATATTAGTACCTCCAAAAGTTGTTGCCTGAAGCAGGATAATCAAACTTGAGTTAATTGATAGCTTTAGAGAGAGACATTGTTATAATATATCAGAAGAACAAACCTCAAAGATACCGTGGAGCTGGTGAGTGGTGTAATTGTAAAGAAACAGAGGCAACCCAGGTGTTATTGCCCTCACAGAGTCCCTGTATCTTGGAGGCAAACCTGACAAACGAACACACAACATTTAGCACTGAGTGCAAAGAAACATTGCAGAGTTTGGAAATTACCAAACAGGTGGCGTTTCAAATCCTCCTCCATGGTATCGTTGTTGCAAACAAAGATGTACCTTCCAAGAACTTCATTCCTCGGAAGCGTCTCCGAAGCAGGCAGAGTCTTAAACCTCTTGTCAACAGCATTATTATCATTGCTGTTGTTGCTCAGCTCTTTGTTAGCAACAACATTACCATTGTACTTGTTAACTTTCATGTTGTAAACATTGCTCTGCATCGAAGCCTTGCCGTATTTACCACCCAAGTTCAGCATGTTGTTGTTATTGTCCTGGAAACTAAACTTGTCGGAGTAACCACCAGCTTTGGAGAGATCGAGGTTGTTGAACCGTTCACCTTTCATCCGGGTCTGCTCAGCGAGCTTGGTTGCAACAGTGGACCATTTGTGATCCTCTGATGCTCTTGACTGAGTCTGACCTCGTAGCTCATCACCCAGTTGCCAGAAGCTCTCCATGATTTCAAAAATCTAGCACAGAAGCAATACAAAGGAAGAGACTTTGTTACCTAATTGCACACAATTAACAACAAAAATTAAAAAGGAAGAACCTTTGGTAATATCCCTAAACCCTAATTATCCAATCAACACGCAATATTGCCTCAATCTTCGGAAACAAGCAACGAAACTAAGTTTAGAGAGGGAGAGAAGACAGACCCTTTAGCTCTTCGTTTTCTCGGAATCCGCCGGACGTGATGATGAGACACCGGAGAAGGAAGCGCGTCAGAGAAATTGGTACTGAGTCTCTCTCTCTCTCTCTCTCTCCTGAGTGGTGGATCTGTAGATTTATTCAGACTTAGTTCTTCCCCAAATAGCCCTTTCTCCTCTCCACTAATTACGATTTTATGCCACTGCCGTATTAACCACGCGTCGTCGCTTGAGTAGCTCTCAAGTTTGAATTTTATTTGGATCCATGTTTCTGTGGAAGCTGCCGACTCCTTGTCCAC
Source organism: Brassica napus (assembly GCF_020379485.1). Classification (NCBI taxonomy): domain Eukaryota; kingdom Viridiplantae; phylum Streptophyta; class Magnoliopsida; order Brassicales; family Brassicaceae; genus Brassica; species Brassica napus. The sequence continues at coordinate 25,228,982 of NC_063435.1, read as the reverse complement.
CGTTCGATTCAGTTGTAACGTTATTAAATTTACATACCGAATTATAATTTATTTATTTATATGTTTTCCTAGTTCAAGAAAAAAAATTATGTATGTGTTTTATTTTCTATACAGAAATATATTATTGCTAAAAATCATGGATCACATGTGAGAATCATTATTACTACTAGGTGTTTGCGGACGCTACGCGCCGGTTTTGCTAATATTGATATGGTTTCACTGTAGTCTTATAATGTAGAATATTTGACATAGTTGTTAAGTAAGCATGTAGTTTGACTTCTTCCACAGATCTTGGATTAGGTAAGCATCATTACCGGAAGCGTCAGCAACCAACACATTTATTCTGATTCTAAGTTTTTCGGTACCATTGCGATCAAAGACACTTATTAAGGAATCAGCTGGAGTCCAGCTAGCAAACCAGAAATTGGTACTTAGACTATCATTTGTTGTAGCTTAAGGGATTTGTTTTTTGAATCATTATTACATGTGATTTTTCTTATGTATGATATTACTGTACTAAGATCGACAGTCGCCATTGTTGACTTATTTACATATAACATAGTTGTGATGATTTTTTGAATGAGATTATTATTCCATATCATATCTGTTTTTATATGTTCTTTGTAAGGTTATTGTCTATTGCAACACTTACACAAATTTTGAAATTATTACCTTTATTTTTATTCTCTAAGAAAAGATTTAGGTGTCTTTTGTAGAATTATTGTGTAATACAGTGTTCGTCCAGATTTTGCAACAATTTAGTTTTGTTTTGTTTCTAAAAAAATTATTGCTTTAGTTTTTAAAGAAAAAGAGAAATGGACGTTTATAACTCGATGGTTAACTAATCTAGATTTAGGGATTTGGGGTTTAGAGTTGGGGGGTGTGGTTTTGGAATATAGGGTTTAGAATTTTAATAAATATAAATAAATATCTAATTTAATAATAATGATTCAAAAAGAATTTCATTCATATTTTATATATGTTCAATAATATTTAATTAATTCTAATTGAAAGTAATATTTACATACATTCACTATTTGTTTTTGTTATTTTTGTATAAATCATATGTTTATATAAGTTTAGTTTTTACTATACTGATGAATAAAGTTATTTAGAATTATTCAACATATAAGTTATGAATATTTTTTCTCTTATTTTATACTTCTTAAAAATTCTATTGATTTAAATAATGTAAAAAGTGAATTTCACTATAAATTTTGGTTAACTTGATAACATAGCACATTATTATTTAAAGATTTACATATTCACTTTACAATTTATCAAATAAACCATATCATCCAAAATTATTAGAACTTTTAAAACAAATTTTTTTGTTTGTGAATGTTATATTTATTCAATTACCTTTTGTGAATGTTATATTTATTCAATTACCTTTTGTAATAAATCTTTTGTATTGGTTTAATTATATATATAATTATTGTGATCTACTTAACAAATTTACAATAATGATTTATAATTAAACTAACTTCTAACCATTTTAAAATGTGGTTAGGATTGGCAAAGAAGAGTAAAACAACTTTAGGATAACTTAACACACTGGACTACAAAGGGCACATCAAAAACATACATGAAGACTTGGATCTCTATGGTGAGGATCCATAAACAAATTATAAGAGATGAATTCGTATATAACATGTAAAGATACTTCAATGAGGGGATGAAGAAACACTTTGCAGTTGCACATGTGGAGAAACAGAGAGCAAGTAGGATCCGACAATAAATCTTTGTTTAAGTAGAGAAATAGGACTTGAATCCCCTGTGAACCGTCTAGTAATAGAGGTGCTTAGACGGTGGTTGGCAGGTAAACACAGTTAGCTTCTAGGGAGCAGAAGCACTTGACCATAAGAATTTGATTAGACGGTGGTTTCAAGAATTTACAGTCCAATAAGTGAAGAGTCTTGTGTTATTGACTTATTGTGACCATATGGATCCAGGTTCACCTATAGTAAAGCAAACAGAAATTATTATACCAAACATGAGAAACAAAATCATATTCACATTCCCTTGAAGCTGACTGAGTGTACCTGCCAACCAGCTTATATGCTCTTACGATCTTGTCCGAATGAGCCACCGAGAAGACACCAATAACAAAAACGAAAGAAACTTTCACTCACCTTGTGATGATTTTGGTTGATGAGGTTGGTCTGCAGATTTAGGGAACCAGACCATATTATTTCATAAATTAAAAATTCATAAAGAAATTCAAATGATTTATAAAACCCATTTTTGCAGGTTTTAATATTATTTTTTATTTAATATGAAATAAATTAAGTTAATAGATTAATTTATTTGTATTTTCATATATATGAAGCACATTCATTTAAACATAACAAATTTTCATTTTAAATTAAAGACTATATATAAAAAGACGTTAAAATCAATAAATTGACTTTTTATATCATAATTTTTAAATAAAATATAAATTTATTAACATTTCATTACGAAATAAAATAAAATAATATCTGATATATAACTTATATATTTTCTGTAAAAACAAAGCAATAAAATTATATAATAGTATCATATATTCAAAAAATAATATTTTTGTTAAATTAATAATTTTTAAAAAAAATTATTTCCAGTCCTTTTAAAATTCGAGTTAAAATTTAATTGTAGTTTAATTTGGGATTGAACTGTTGTATTTGATATGTGAGTGGATGCGGCTGTATTAAAAAATTAAAAAAATTCACTTGTGTGAATTTAAACTTCATGAATTTTATGTGAAAAGTAAAGAATAATTTTAAATGATAAAAATAGGATCACCTAAAGGTTCATAATACAAAAAAAAAGTGATTGGCCGAACGGTCCCATCAGGCCTCGCTTTGTTCTTAGAGTGATATCATATAGTAATTAAAAAAAATTAGCCAAACTTGATTAAAATACGGTCTTACAGTGATATCACATTGTTAAAACCGGCATCTTTAGCATATACAACGAATATTTGTGTTATAGGGATAAGAGTTTGACAAAGGGTTTTTGACACACACAGAAACACATCATTGACAAAGGAAACAAACTTCACTTCACATATGCTTGAACATCATGGAGATCATATCTTCTCTGTTTGATGTACTCTGAAAACTCAGGAGATGGAGCTTTCAGGCTCTTACAGCAGTCGCTGATGACACTTGTTTAAGCCACGTGAAGAAAGCTTATTTGTCCTGTTCAAAGTAAACTTCCATCTTTGAGGTCTTTGGTAGTTTCAGTGCAATGAAATTATTAAAGCCAGTTGTTGCAGCTCCTCTGCAAAGAGCTTCTGCTTTGTTAACACATCCTCGTTGTTTGGTATAAACCTAGCTGTTGTACCCGGATTAGTGATTACCAGCGGCAGTGCAGGTGGGTTGGAACCACTTGTGGCATTTCCCCTGAAACAGAGGGCTGTGTAAACCTTGGGCCATGCTTGTTGAAATCATCACATATGCTCTGCTGATCAGCTTTCTTAAGACCCTGCATCAACACCACAAAACGGTCCAGAGATAGTGTCCAGCAGTCCAAATATTTATATATACATATCTATGTGTTAAAGATGGTTCCATGATCCTTTTCACCTAGACCCATTAATGTGAGTATATAACATGACTTTCAAACAGATACTGTGGACATCACTATGCGTTCAACCTAATTGGGTTTTAGAGAATCTGAGTCCTATTATCACCTTGAGTTCAAAGATGCGCTGAAACTCCATGGGAGTTCCTTCTGGAAACAGGTCACTATAACTGTCTACCACCGAATCGATTGGGGACAGTATGACCTTAAAGTACTTCTTATTTCACGGCTCACAAATTTAGAGTAGCTGGCAGCAGTTGAAGTCCGCATTGATATCACAAACTTTAGCTTTAAAAGGCTAAATTGGTATATACAATATCATACTGAAACAGAAATGCTTTATGATTCCAAATGTTTCATGCTCAGATAACATCAATAACAAAAATTGTAAAATACAGAGACACCAGCGGAGGCAACATACATAAAATGGTAATGATAAGATAGCTACCAGTCTGGCAAGGGAAGGGATTTCTAGAAGAATTGTCTTCATGGCTTGCATATCTAGTAACATCTGTGAACCAAAAAAAAAAAACAGATAATCATCTTCCAACTCTACTTTGTAGCTTTGGCACCTCAAAGATAGCTACAGTTCAAGCTCCCTTTATATAACATTACCGTCTTGAATTATAGCCTTTTCCACTACCAAAGTAATTCCAAATCGAATATTATGATCCTTCGAGAAGATATTCAAGGAAAGCTTATGCCTTTTTACCAATCTTAGCATTCTTGTCTATTATGCATTTCCTGTATAAATCACCAGAAAATCATTGGATTGATGTTTGAAGAGGTTTCTAGTTATGTATTTTCAAAACTTACCTGATCTTTGTCTCTCTACCAATACCAATTGGAACCTTTCCTTCTGCTAATAGAGATACAATCCCAGATTCAGTTTGGTAATAATCTGTACCTAACATCAACGTATCCTGTCAAAAAAAAAAAACATAAACCAAAACTCTGTTTGATCAGAACAATAGTCTGATTGTTTTGTTAATCAAAATGAAGAGATCTGAAGATCCACCTGAAGCTCAACTCCATAGTATAGACGTGACCAATCTCCAAAGATGGAGCGTTGGAAGCTGCATTCTTGCAGTCGCAAGAAACATCCGTGTGAGATTATCGTATCTATCATCTTCAGAGAATGTCTTCATAGTTCCACTATCTTCCAAATAGTCTGGGAATATGTATCCATAACCACAAAAAAATTCTAAGGTGTTTGAATATTGTCCTCAACAGATAACAAATAAGAAGAAGAGTTTGTTCTTTACAATCTCACTTGAACATCGTGATCTCTTATGGCAGCGTCATTGGAACTCGAATACTGTTGTGTCAAAAGGTTCATCAAAGCTCTGGTTTTAAAATAATAAACTCCCATCGATGTACTGTATGGAGAATTCGTTAGCTTCTACACGAGACAGTCCAAGAATTGTTGTGTATCATATATAACAGCAAAGTTTTTGTGAATTTTTTGTGACTCTACTAAGTTAAATGTTCTGAGAATTAGACAAAACCATACCATTGATTTCAGATCAATTCCTGATGGTTCCTTCGGGAACTGCAAAACGGGTCTCCAAAGTGTTATTCATAGCCTCTGAAATCGCCGGTTCGCCTTCGGATCGCTGGATACTGGAGATTTGCCGGTGGATTCCATAGCCGTAGACTCTTGAGAGGATATTATGGATTTTAATCGGAAAAAAATATTAAAAAAGAGTTTTATAGAGAGATTGATAGAGGGGAAGACGAAAGGGAATCATTGAATGAGCTTTGATTACACGAAGGTTTGATTAGAGGAGATAGTGGAGAAGTGGTTCGTCTGATCTACGAAACCGATATGGAGAGAAGAGAATAGAAGATGAGAAAGTCGAAAGGGGGAGAGTCGATTTCCAAATCGAAATTAGTGTAGACAGAGTCAAGAGGCCTAAATGATGGGTTTATGTTCAACAGGCCAAAATGTTAAACAGGCCGAATTAAAAATAGAAACCCACAAACACAATAATCTGTATCTGAGGTGGACAATTTGTAGGATATGATTGGCTGATTATAATTGATGACGTGGACAGCATGAGGGGAGCCCTTATTCCCCTTTTAGTATTGTATTGATATTAGTATCTATCACTTTTTCACCAACAATTTTTTTCTTTCTTTCTTTCTTTGTAACTAGACAAAATTCATAAACGAAATCTAGTAAATAATGAAATGTCTAGATTAAGTAGTTATGAATCATTATCTATAGAGTGATTTACATCCAGAGGCAGTTTCTGTCTTTTTATTACAAGATAAGTCACTTTGTTATACTGAGGTAGTTTTTGGTGTAAAAGACTTAACTTGCCCTTAAAAAACTTAACTAAGCGCTTCTTTTTCGGTTACAGATATTTATGTGTGGTTGGATTTTGAATTTTGTTTTAAAAGGATTGTGTGGTGGACCCGAGGCAGAAAGTAAATTGAATTAGATAATTATCTGAGCAAAAGACCACGTGCCTCATAATTTCTTTTTCTTTGGTATTTTCAAGTCCTTACTTTTTTTTTGTGGCCACATAATTCTAGTTGCGATCCAGACTTTTAAATTGTGAATTCTAACCCCTCAACGTGTTGTTTGGTATGTAACTTGCTGCTCACCGCCGACTCGTCGTTGAAGCATCGCCTCCGCATCACTCCACCATGCTCAGCTCTACCTTAACGGCTAGCTCCTACCGTAACGGCAAATCACTTACGCATCACTCTTGCCTCATTCATCGTCGAAGAATCACCGCAAAACGCTACAGCCCCTAGATCCACCTTAATTTCCGTCTGGAGTCCTTGTGGCTCATCCTCTCCGTCGTAGAGTTTGAGCTCGAGAGCAACAATGGCCAAGATTCTGATATTTTCATGTTTGGTCCTTCGTGTTTTAATCTTTATTTTTTAGACTTTCGAAGTTGCCAAACGACTTTTAATTTTATTTCCAAATTTCTAGTGTTCATTTTTATCTCGTAGCAGAGTGAAAACTAGAGAGCAACAATTGTTAAGTTTTTGTTTTTTGCTCGTTTCGCCCTTAAAGTATGTAGACATATGTACACGACACTATGTACACAAAATTTACTATCACGTGTACTTCAATTCATATGTACATTATTGAAGTATGAATTATTTTTGCGTACATTATTGTAATGATGTTTGTATGTAGATATATGTATACAATACTATGTACACAAAATTTGCTATCTACGTGTACTTCAATTCAAATGTACATTATTGAAGTATGAATCATTTTTGTGTACATTATTGTAATGATGTTTGTATGTAGATATATGTACACAACACTTTGTACACAAAATTTACTATCCACGTTACTTCAATTCATATGTACATTATTGAAGTATGAATTATTTTTGTGTACATTATTGTAATGGTGTTTGTATATAGATATGTACACCAAATTTACTATCCACGTGTACTTCAATTCATATGTACACAATTCAACTTGTGCAATAATTCACATGTACACACTGTAAAAATAAACTTGTAAAACCATATATTGTATTTTTGGCCAAAACCATAAATCTAATTTTGCATCTTAACCATTAAAATCAAAATTTGTGTGTAAAAAAAATTATCTTAAGCAAAACTAAAAAATGCTATATTTGTTCCTGAACGAAGAATTTTCTAGAATATTCATCCATATTAAGAATTCCATGAATATTTAGAAATTTTATCTTTATAGAACAAGAAAAATCTAAAAATTATATTTTCTTTTTAAAAAGTAATTTTTCCATCAAAGATTGTGTTTCTATTCTTTGACTTATAGAATTTTTTTCTCTTTCTAGGTTTTGGTTAAAGAATATATAGAGTATAAGCCAAGTCAAATATTGTCACGTGTACACATATATTTCACTGTCCCCATGTACAAAGTTTTATGAAAAATCACATGTACACTGGTACATTTTGTACATTGCTCAATTTATGATATTTGGTAATTCAAATATTTTTTAGTATAGTTGCTAGAAAAATTATTTGAGTAATTTGTTTTAGTTCATTATTGGATGCATCTGTTGAATTTGTATGTTCAGTATGCATATCACATGAAAATTAAAATTTGGAAGTTCATGTGTACACATATATTATATTGTGCACGTGTACATATGTATCACAAAAAAAAACACAAGTACACAAACTCATTTATACATTTCACAAGTTATGATACCTGATGATTTTAGTGAGTATATTTTTGGAGTCTATTTAGATAATTTTAGGTTTAATATAGGTGTGTATATATCATTTGTTTGTTCATTAGAGGATTAAAAATGTAAATTTGGAAATTTTGGGGTCAAAAATGAAAGGATGCAAAATATGAGGGACTAGAAATGAAAAACCCAAAGTTCTCCATCAAAATAGGGGCTAGAATGCATATTTTGAAGTATAGGGGTCAATTAGATAGGATATATTTGAAATCAAAGAGTTTGGGACAAAATCAAATTAAACCTAAATACCCAAGGACTAAATGTGCAAATATGTGAGATTTGACCATTGTTGCTTGAGCTTTCTCTCTGTGATTGGAGCTCGACAGACGAGTGTAGCGGCTCAGGCAAAGAAGCTACTGTGCTTAAGGTTACTCGCGTTCGAGATCGTGACACAATCACTTCACGCCAGAGAGATTTACCATTGTTTTTTTAAGGGATTTACCATTGTTGCTTAAGCTTTCTCTCTCCTATGATAGTTTAGACGATGGCTGATATTTATAGAAGAGCTTGATTGAAGCGGAAGAGATGCAGAGGTGAAGATGATGAAGAAGATGGCGACAGAGCTTCGACGGTAGATTCAGAACGGTTAGCACCAGAAACTAAAAGTGAGTGAAAATCTCCAGATCTATCTTTGAAATAGCACTTTGCATTTCTTTAGTGGAAATTAAAACCAAATGGTTCACGACAAAAGAAAACAAGAATAAAACTATGAGAGAGAGAGAGAGATAAAAAAGTGATTGTGACCATAGTTTCCTAATAGTTTTCTTTTGGCTAATAAAATAAAATAATAATATTTAGTTAGGACTTTTAGTTAGTGTATAGATATAAATTAGGTTTGGTTAGAAAAAACTGCTCTAGTAGTAAGAACTGTCTAATAGTGTGATAAAAAACTTAAAACTGTCTTTGAGTGTAATTGTTTCTTATCTATATCTAAAACTAGTACTACTGATTTCAGTATATATATATATATATATATAGAGTTTTCAAACTTTTTATAATCTATTTGTACTTGCGTTTATGTTTTAAAAACAGGGGAAATCTTTCTTTGTCAGCAAAAGAGAACATCGTAATCTTGTCTCATGTGATGGTCTACCTTTTCGCAAACCCCTTTTCTTCATCTTATGGTCTCCTCTCAGTGAATGTGATTATACATGTGGCAGGTAAGATAAGTCACGTTGCAAGCTCACATAGTCGCTGGACTTAACATTCATCACATAATATATTTTTGTTCTTATTCCTTAAATTTTATATCATTATTTCTAGAATACAATCTCATAAATATCTTGCCAATTGGCTTCGTGTGGGAGTAAAAGACAAAAACTATTTATTATACTCTTTCCGTTTCATTAATATATGGTTTTCACTCATTGGATTTTTATTGGTTTAAAATTATAAAAAAAAATAATCACAAAAAATTATGTAAATAATATATTTTATTAAAATGAGTGAAAAATCTAAAATATGCAATATTTTGAAACGGATGGAATATTTTTTATCATTGGCCATGTTCGTTTGCTCACCCAGGTGATCCATCTGGGTGAAGATGCAAATTGATGTTCGTTTTGTGTATTATAATGCTACATCCAGATGAATCACCCAGCTGAATTTTTAAAAACTCATCTCAAATTCTCACCCAAATGAAGGTGAGTCTTGATGGTGCATCTGGATGTGCAGATACATCTAGTTCAGTTCAAAATAATAAATGACAAAAATGACCTTTTAAAATCAAAATATTATTTTAAAACCGTAAATTCTATTTTTTTTACATATACATTTTTCCGCTATAACCAAAAAATGCATTTTCTCGCAAAAACTGAAAAACACACTTTCCCGCCAAAACCGCAAGATTCGTTTTCCGCAAAAAAAAAAACATAAAACGCACATTTTCATAAAAACACATTTTTTGGCTAAACCAGTAAAACCGCACTTTTCAACCAAAGCCGAAAAAACGCATTTTCCCGTCAAAACAAAAAAAACGCATTTCCCGCCAAAACCCAAAAAACGAATATTCCTGCCAAAACTCCAAAAAAAAATTTCAGCCAAAACCGCAAAAAGCATTTTCTCGCCAAAACCGGAAAAACATAATTTTCCCGCCAAAACCAGAAAACGCAATTTTCCCACCAAAACCGGAAAAAACGTATTTTCTCGCCAAATCCGAAAAATGTATTTTCCCGCAAAAACCGGAAAATGTGATTTTCCCGCCAAAACCGGAAAAACGCATTTTCTCGCCAAAACTGAAAAACACAATATTACCGCTAAAATCGGAAAACACATATTTTCCCGCCAAAACCGGAAAAACGCATTTTTCCGCCAAAAACGGAAAAACGCATTTTCCGCCAAAACCGGAAAACGCATTTTCCCGCCAAAACCGGAAAACGCATTTTCCCGCCAAAACCGGAAAACGCATTTTCCCGCCAAAACCGGAAAACGCATTTTCCCGCCAAAACCGGAAAACGCATTTTCCCGCCAAAACCGGAAAACGCATTTTCACGCCAAACCCGGAAGAACGCAATTTCCCGCCAAACCCGGAAAAATGTATTTTCCCGCCAAAACCGGAAAAATGTATTTTCTCGCCAAAACCACAAAAAAAAAATTTTCCCGCCAAAATCGTGAAAAAAAACTTTTCCCGTCAAAAACACTTTTTCCGCTATAACTTCAAAACACACTTTTTCCGTCCAAACTGCAAAAACGTATTTTTCTGCCAAATCCAAAAAACGTAATTTCCGCCAAAACCATAAAAATGCACTTTTTTCACGAAAAACACATATTTCCTTAAAAACAGCAAAAATATTTTCGGCAAAAACCGTAAAAATGCTATTTTCCGTCGAAACGTAAAAAACTATATTTTAGTTATTTTATTAACAAGTCCAGCTGGATAGAGATGAAAGTTAAAAAATGAAAACAACAAACATAGTTGCATTCAGATGATTCATCTGAATGCATAAACGAAATGAAGAAACGAATAACACCCAGATAGAACATCTGGATAAGACATCTAGATGAACCATCTGGATGCATCTTCCAGATGTACAAACTTACAGGGCCATTATTGTTTTGTTTCTCTTTAGCCGAAAACCAGCGAACAGTGTAATAATAACACATAGTTAAAACGGCAAGCAGTAGAGACGATGTGCTCCCCAAGCAAAAACAATAAATCTAAAAGCCCATTATAAGCCCATTTAGAAGGACTCCGCTTTCTAATCCTCTCCCTCTGTTTTCTCCGTAGACACCGTGAGGAGGAGAGTAGAGCCACTTCGTTCGTACGGGAGAAGAAGTGTTGTACCAAATCCCTGAGAAGCCATGGATAACAACGACGCTGAGTTCGATGCCATCATCATGTTCGAACAAATTCGCAAAGTATCCGAGGCCACCTACCTGAAAAACCCTCTAGATGCCGACGTTAGCTCTGTTCTTCGCTTCAATATAGTTTTTTGCATTCTCTTGTTTGGTCTCTGCTTTGTGATTCAATGGATGAATTTTTCATTACAGAACCTGACGAGATGGGCAGGAGCTTTGCTGGAGCTAGCTCAGTTCCATAACGAAGATCCTAAGCTAACTGTTCAAGGTTTTAGATTTTTTTATATTCTTAATATAAATTAGTTTATGATCCTCTCATGGATCTAATTATGATTAACAGTTTTTTTTTTTTTGGTTATAACGTTTTTTTAATTGTGTGTGTGTGTGTGTAGAGGCAATCAGTAAGCTTGAAGAGGCGTTGTTGATTGATCCAAAGAAGCATCCTGCGATTTGGTGCCTCGGGAACGCATACACTACGCTTGCGTTTTTGACTCCTGAAGAGACCGAAGCTAAGTACAACTTTGACTTAGCTGCTCACTTCTTTCAAGTTGCTGTGGATGAGGTACTTTTTTGCTTTCTGTTCATAACTAATGGTTAAAATAATAGTACTGTTTCTTTTTTTGGTGTTGTGGTTTTTTAATATATTTTTTTGAGTCTTTGCAGCAACCGGAAAATGAAACCTACCAGAAATCACTTGAAATGACAGCCAAGGTACTGTATATCAACCAACTTAGTTCATGTTTTTGGCCCGGTTCAAGCGGGAGGCTCTTAACCTGTAAAGATTTGTTTTGTTGATCGGTTCATAAGAAGGGTATCTTGCAGTTGGATTGTGCATTGAACATCTAAACCCGATCCTAAAGTGTTGTTCTGTGATCGAACTTATTCCCTTGTGTGCTAAGTATTATAGAGTAGATGTGTCGTTTTTCACAGAGTAGATGTCTTGCATTTTGCTTTCTAAAACCGATCTCGGAGTTTTGTTTTTTAATCAGATTTATTTTCTTTTGTGCTAAGGACAGGCTCCACTACTGCACGCAGAGGTTCACAGGCAAGGCTTTGGCCAACAGCCACTGAGTGGCGCCGGTCCATCAGGAGCGTCAAGATCAAAGGTTCTCTCTCTTTTTTTGTTCATTCTCATCGTCATATTTCATTTCAGTATTTGTGGTTTGAATCTCATGATCTAATGATCATGTGTTTTCTCGAAACAGGATGTGAAAAGCAGTGAGTTGAAGTATGATGTGATGGGATGGGTTATACTAGCTGTTGGCGTTGTTGCCTGGGTTGGTTACGCCAAAGCTACTGCACCTATCTCTGCTCCTCGATAAGTAGTGTTTTAAATTTAATCACTCAAATAGAAGATTATTTTTTTACCTGGAGTTATCAGTTTTGAGGTTTTCATTTAGATATTTTTCTATTGGATTTGGCCAAAGACATGACTATGAATGACATTTTGATTACCATTGTAACACTTCTTATGGCACGACAAAATCAAACTAAAAACACATATTGAAACTAAAAGCTACCTTTAAGGTAAAGGATGTAAACAAGAAATAAGATGGTTCCTGCAATCACAAACGCAGGAACTTGTTCTTCGGCTTTACGTTTAATTTGTTCAGCGTTAATGCTCAAGATCATGCACCCCATAATTACTATGCATATTAGCACAATCCATCCCTTGCCTATACCACTAGTTTGATCATTAGTATTCACTAGATCTGTTTCCGACGAAGATCCGCCACTAAAAGTGCCCATCAACTTCCATATTCCAGCTCCACCAATCAGAACACCTAGCACAACTTCTGCTGCCATTTCTTTTGTACTTCTTTGATAATCTTTTTTCTTGAAGAGTGTTCTCTATTTATGCTCACTTTTGTCTACATGTCATTGCCTCGCAGCTTGGTGTGTTTCTTTGATTAAGTAAATTTAAAACAGGATTACTGTCACTTAATTGTTATTCATTTTCTAATATTTTCCCATTAAACGTTTATCTCTCAAGGTAACTAGTGATATACCTCTAAACATAGAACTGATTTTTTTTTTTGCTTATATGTGAGTCATTCTCACAAAGAAATATGACTTGACTTACTGAAAAATATGATATGATATCTTTTTATTATGACATGTACAATTTTAATGATGAAATTTTGATCTTTTGCTAAAATTCTTAAATTGAAATAATAACCAATAGGTATATATCATATATGTAAATCATATATATTATTATTAATATGAAAATTTTAGAATGATATAAGGGAAATACCCTAGGATAGCACTAAAAAAGTTTCTATCACAAATATAGACTCTAAAAATCAAAATGACCAAAATGTTTCATTAAAGAGGTAAATATACACTTATACTCCTAGGGTTAACTAATTCAAACTTTAGGGTTTAGAGTTAAGGGGTGGAGATTTGTGTTTGAGGTTTAAAATTTTATAAAATAGAAAATAAATATAAAAATTTTAAAAATAGTTTCAAAAAATATTTTATAATTACAAAAAGAAAATTTGAAAAAAATAAAAAAAATATTTTCAAAAAAAATTCAAAAAATTATAAAAAGTTCGTATTTGAAAATATATAATCTAAAAATATAAAAAAAATATTATTTTTTATCTACGGTATTAGTGTCCTTTTACCTATTAAATGAAACATTTTGGTCATTTTCCTCCTTGTGATCTATTTTTTTGACCAAAACTTGAAAATTATTTATTTATGAGAATTGACCATAATATAATTGTAGATATAAGAAATTTTTCACTTCAAATTAATAAAAACAATTAACATATTTCGTATACATATCTATATTTTTGTCAAAATTAAATGTAAGTGAATAAATACCGAACAAAGATAACTTATATTTAAATTAAAACATTTCTGGAGATTTATAATTTACAGTCGGTTAAAAATATGATTAATTATAAATTGAATATATTAAAATGGAAAAAAAAAATCATCCGCGCGATCTAAGCAAACGGTTATTAAAAGGCTTTGTAACATAATCATCAGTTTCTGGAGTTCGTGGTAGTAAATCAAAGTGTTTGTTCACTGAGATTTGACTTGCAAGTAATCCACAATGATGACTACGTCTCTTGGCTGATCCATCTACGAATAAAATAAACATACCTAATCATCAAGTGAAAATATGTGAAGTCTTTCATTGCGACGGATTATTGCTATTCAAACTCAATTACAACGACCACAAGAAGATTTTGGTGTGGAACCCGTATCTGGGGCAAACCAGATTGATTCAAACGAGAACAAAAGCATGGTATGTTCTCGGATACAATAACAACCACTGCCACAAAATCTTGAAGACTTTTTATGATTACAAAGGCATTGAGGTCTATGATTTTGGATCTGTTTCATGGAGGGTTCTTGATGTCAATCTCGACAATTATGAACCATTTTATCATGCTGCCCTGTCTTTGAAAGGAAATACTTATTTTTCAGAATTGACCAACTTTAAAGATAGTTTAGTATGTTTTGATTTTTCAACAGAGAGGTTCGGACCGCCTGTGCCTCTGCCTTTCAAACTTAAACCTGCTTTGGTGGCTCTATTTTGGGCTAGAGATGAGAAGCTAGCTGTGGTACATTATCTTTATCCCACATTAGAGATATGGATTGCGGCTAAGATTGAACTAAGCAACAACAGAGGAAGAGAAGAAGAAGTAACACCTAAGATCTAACAGTCAAATAAGCATTACAATCCAGCAGGATGTTGCTGTTTTGGTTGCTACAGAATTGTTGGTTACTTGTTTCTTGCTTTCTTATACTATTTTTCCTCCAGTTTGTCAGCCTCTCTCTCTTCTTCCATTCGCTAGGTTTGGTTAGAGAACTGAAACAGTATTTTTTTCAAACAATGGTGTAATGTGAGGTTTGTGATGGACATCCATTTTGAAACCGCACATGAACATCTAGGGGGTTAACGTATCCCTTATATATTAAAAGAGGAGCATTGGAGTTAATGCTTTCACACCAAGTTGGACACGTGTCTATTGGAGATACACTCTCACAAATAAGTTTCCTTATTTGCTTCCTCTATAAGCGAATTTTTAAAGAATTTCCTTACTCTACAAAAAAAAGTAACCAAGTAATGTTTTGGACTTCTCACGGGAATCGCAAGGCGGGGAGTTTTCTCTTCTTCATTCTTAAGCACCTATTACTTCGAACGTAATGTTTTTAAAGAAACTTTCGGAGTTCTACGTGGAGACCGACTCAGGAAACGACGACCAAGTGACCCCGAAGCTCGGAACATTTAGACATGCCGTGGTTGAAGACGAGCCGCTCTGTCTCAGCTTCAGACGAGACATGACCATTCATCTGAAAGAAGAACACATCAGGAACACTTTGAAGACGAGAAAAATCTGTATCATGTTCCAGCGACACACGACATCATGAACTCCGTTCTGTCCTCTTGAGTAACACTTTGAAGACCATCGTCGGTCATGGCGCGTCCGTGCACATCGCTGGGGTTTAGATGGATAACTTCTCCAACGTCTGATTTGAGACGTTCTGCGAAATCGCTGGACGGTTACAGTGTGTTGTTCTTCGGAGGGCTGCGCGAAGACAGGATGCACCATGATATAATGTGTTCGACGGCTCCCCACTGCATAATACATTGAAGCTCCCCACTGCATGACACATTGCAAAGCTCCCCACTGCATAACACATTGAAGACATGACGCATCATGATAGCCGCGGGGTTATTAATGCTATAATGTGCTCGACGGCGATTACTCTGTCTACCAATTACATGACGCATCATGATATAAGGTCATAAACCTTGGTCATAGTGATACTTACACTCGCGAGAAGAATGCGCATACTATGAGATTAAATGAACTATAAAGAGTATCATCACTCTGTCTAATATTGTTCTTGAACGTGACTTATTCTTCTCACATAACTTTGTTCTTCAATGTATCAATCTATACGCATGCTTGCGATATAAAGACTATAGAGGAGTATAGAGAATCCCAAGAGGAGTGATCGAAAGATAAGATGACGACGTCCCAAGAAGAGAAATCCATTTATCTGTTACTCAAGAGGACAGAACGGAGAAGATGATGACGTCTTTTCCTTTTCTCTTATAAGGGATTTGTTGTACTATATTTAACGTCTCATTAGTTTGTTACGTGAGAACTCTGTATAAGAGAGAGTTTAACAGAACGTAGATATTGTAACTATAGGGATTTTAATTGAATTAATGAACCGAACCGGTTGGTTCCGAGTTGGAAAATCAATTGAAATCTGCGAATATAACCAATTCGTTGGTTGCTGGCCAAGGCAAAAAATATATGATAATCAACTAACATAATCAGTTTATGGCAATATACTTATATCGTAGTGTGCTGGCTGAAATATAACTTTCTGTTATCGTAGTGTGCTGGCCGAAATATATTGTAAGTTTCCAATTAAGAAGTTAGGTGCTGACAAAAAAAAAGTTAGGTTTTTCCTTTTAAGTTTTATATTTGTGATTTTTAGATTTTGATGAAGATTTCATTATGTCACCTGAAGAAAATGAAGTGAAAGATGGTAGAGAGAACCAAAATTAGTTGATGTGATTTGGTGTTAGTTTATTTTTGTTATTGACAATTTATTATAATGATCTTTCACTTTGAGTTTATTTTGAATTTGAAGTTTAATTTATTATTCAAAATAGAAATATAAATATTTATAAATTTTATATCTTAAATTTTTTTAGATGTCATAACTTTTACTTTGTTACAGAAAATTTTAAATAGTCTAAACTATTTTTTGATATTTTGTATGTAAAATGAAAATAAAAATATAAAAACTAAAGTTAAATATTTTATAAATACCTTTTAAACATAAAATATATACATATCTAAACTATTATTTTATGTTTTAAAAACATTTAGAAAATATTAAACTATAGTTTTTATATTAATTTTTTCATAGTTAATATATTATTATATAATAAAATTAATTCATTTATTAATCCAAGATTCACCCGCGGTCGATCCACTGACCCATCGACCGGTAAGTCCTTTTAACATAATGAGAAAGAAGATTTTTGGATAAGCTTTAAGAAGTAAGAACATGCTAACGTTTATTATGGTTGTTAATGCCAATATGGTCACATTAAAAGATACAAAAGCTGGCAATACCACTTTGAGGTTGACTTAAATAATAATCAAAATTATATTAAAATTTTGACAATATTTACGATGATGCTGGTGAATTTTTCTGATCACTTAATAAAAACTTTGAATTTTCTATTTTTTATAACTTATAGTATGTGGCCCTTATTTATTAGCTATTGATAATATAATAAATTTGAAACACTCATATACTGAAGCCTATGAATTTTCGATGGAGGATTATCTACACCGAATTCTATAAAAGAATGATGTATCTTTCAATTAATGATTACTTAAGATATTTATTATATATTTATTTAAAAAATGAAAATGATCGCATTAAATCTAACTGATTGTATCAGGTAAGATATCAAGTTTTTTACATAAAATTTGCAATAATCGATATATATATTCCAACTGCTTATCTATCACCGAAAGAAAGAAAAACAAAAATCAGTTTAATCGAACAAACCAAAATAAATACAGCTTCCGAATGGTTGTTATATTTTAAAAGAGTTAAATCTAAAAAAATCCAACCTAAAACCAAATCGATGTCCACACTAAACAGATCTAATATCTTTTTATCTTATAAATATTAAAATTAATAATTTTATTCCGCGGATTATCACCTACTGATTGAGTATATGACAAACAACAGCTTATTTTTATGCCACACCCAAATTTACCTACATAATGAGCTCACAAAATGGGCCTTACGTCGAACATTTAAATTGAAGCACTTTAGTTAGGTCAAGTCAAACTTGTATTCCCGTTTATCACCTTGGGCTTGAAAACGAATATCACGTGAAGGCACGTGTTAACTCATAACAATTCACAACAAGACACGCGAACCACAAAATGTCGGTATTACCCTTATAGACTTATCTGGCGGAATATATCAAAACGTTGCCGCCAAGGCGCCAACTTTATTACTTCCCTCGCTTCCCCCACGCCAAAATTTAAGTCCAAATGACGATAATACCCTTCATCTTCCCCAACAAGCCTCTCGAAATTTTCAAAACGTTTCGACGGTTCCCTCCCTCCACCCTTTCCCTCTCCTCTTCAAACCCTTTCCCCTCCATCATAAATATTCATCCCTAGATCTCAAACTCAAACCACATCTTCAATCATCAACCTCTTCCCCTCGAAATCATCATCAACAAACATGCCTTCCATGGCAGAAGAGCCGCTCCTAACCCCAACCCCAGACAGATTCTGCATGTTCCCGATCCACTACCCGCAGATCTGGGAGATGTACAAGAAAGCCGAAGCCTCCTTCTGGACCGCCGAGGAAGTCGACCTCTCCCAAGACACCCGCGACTGGGAGACCAACCTCAACGACGGCGAGCGCCACTTCATCAAACACGTCCTCGCCTTCTTCGCCGCCTCCGACGGAATCGTCCTCGAGAATCTCGCCTCCCGGTTCATGTCCGACGTGCAGGTCTCCGAGGCGCGTGCCTTCTACGGGTTCCAGATCGCGATTGAGAATATCCACTCGGAGATGTACAGCCTCTTGCTAGATACGTACATCAAGGACAACAAGGAGAGGGACCATCTCTTCCGCGCGATTGAGACCATCCCTTGCGTCGCGAAGAAGGCCCAATGGGCTTTGAAGTGGATCGATGGATCTCAGACTTTCGCCGAGAGGATCGTGGCCTTCGCGTGCGTGGAAGGGATCTTCTTCTCCGGAAGCTTCTGCTCCATCTTCTGGCTCAAGAAGCGAGGGCTCATGCCGGGGCTCACCTTCTCCAACGAGCTGATCTCGCGGGACGAAGGCCTTCACTGCGACTTCGCGTGCCTGATCTATACCTTGTTGAGGACGAAGCTATCGGAGGAGCGCGTGAAGTCGATCGTGTGCGACGCGGTGGAGATCGAGAGGGAGTTTGTGTGCGACGCGCTTCCCTGCGCGTTGGTGGGGATGAACCGGGACTTGATGAGTCAGTATATTGAGTTTGTGGCGGATAGGCTTTTGGGTGCGCTTGGGTACGGGAAGGTGTACGGTGTGGCGAATCCGTTTGATTGGATGGAGTTGATCTCGCTTCAGGGTAAAACGAATTTCTTCGAGAAGAGGGTTGGTGATTACCAGAAGGCTTCCGTCATGTCTAGCGTTAACGGAAACGGCGCGTTTGATAACCATGTGTTCTCGCTAGACGAGGATTTTTAGATTTGATATAATTTAGTTGTTGTTACAGTTTGATCCCTTGTAATATTCCGTGTATGTTCGTATTTTTTAATTAATGGAATACTATAAGCTTTATCTCTACTTTTCCCCAGCTTAATCTCCATGATTAATGGTGTTATACTTTTATTCCATACCACTATTTTATAATTTATAGAGTTAAGCTTTAAATTAAATTGATAATCAAGAAATTTATCTCTTTGGGCATTTTTTTACTTTCGACAAGCTTAAGTTATCTCTAACCGTCTTAAGTTTTCCCAACTACAGCAATTTCATATTTCATTTGGCATGTGGAGTATATTTAATTCTGTTACTAAAACCAAGTGTGTACTTCGGCAAACAACAAAGTTGATATGGCCGAGTTGGTCTAAGGCGCAGGATTAAGGTTCCTGTCCGAAAGGGCGTGGGTTCAAATCCCACTGTCAACAAATCACTTTTTTTTTTCCTGTGTGTTCATACGCTGACGTTTGATTTTCCCTTCTTTGGGAGAGGTACTAATGAAATGAGCAATACCAATGAGTATATCAATCATTTCGTATCCGATTATCAGTAAAAACGAAGTTATGAGAGTTCTTTTGCCTATGATTCGAGTTATGCTCTCAAGATGTGGCATTCTTGTTTCACCTTATAACAAATACAAATCCCATTTGCATAATTCTAGTTTGGACTTTCTACTATCACTTTTACTTCTCACCTTTTTTTTTTTTTTTTTTTTGCATTCATGAATCAGCGAGAGAAGGTGCTCATTTTATTACATACCTTAATTTCTACATCTTCTGAGAGCGCCTCCAATAAAACCTGGATGTTGTTGGTCAGTTCCGGAAGCTGCAAATATTTCAAACTTTTTAAAACTCTTTCAGCATTTGATTCAAAGAATTAGTTCCAACGAGAAGTAGCTACTAGGTTAGGGAAACAAACTATACTATATATACATCCAATAAGATATACTCATTCCATTTCAAAATACAAAAGTAAAAAAGCACAATGAAGGTAACCAAAGGATCATCAAGTTTCTTTTTTCCACACACACTTCCAATGGAAGCGTTTAATGGAACATTGTGATGGACTACATCGTAGAAAGGTAGGGAACACAGCCAAACAATTTGATAAATGATTACATGAAACAAAACTATTCTTGGGTCAATTTCTTATTGTACATGATCGTAAGATGCAGAAATAGATGTAGGAACTTGTTTGCTCCATTAGGTTTCAAAGTTAGCACGCACTCTAACAAATCCACGTAAAACTAGGACTTTTTAGATTTGATATAATTAATTGTTGTTACGGTTTGATCCTTGTAATATTCCGTCTATTATTGTATTTTTAATTAATGGAATAGTATAAACTTTCTCTACTTTATACCTGCTTAAAATCCATGATTAAGGGTGTTATGCCATTCATTTATACTTGTTAGAGTTAAGCTTTAACTTAAATTGATAATGACGAAGCGCACCACCATCAAGAGCAAAGTATGTAAGCATCATGCATTCATGTTGCTAGCTCGTACATGGTCGATAAGCTAGGCCTAGAGAGACAACCAATCATTTGTGACCATTCCATGGGATGGTATTACGACCAGGTCAAGGTGATCAGTGTGTGGTTTCTTATGCAAACGTCTTACCTCTTAATAGCCACTAGATTTTAATCCGCACACCCATACGGGTAACATTTCATTTATAAATATAAAATTTTATATTATTTTATATATAATAATTTATGATAATATATTGCTGTCATTTTAAAAATAATTAAATAGATGATATGTAGTTTTAAATATTAAAATTTAATGAATATTAATTATTTTAAAAGGTGAATGATATTTTAGTCACTTTAAAACAGTGAATGATATTTTATTTATTTATCTTAATGAAAGATTTTTTTCAAAATATATTGGTTTATCAATTCAACATAATTTTAATATGTTTGCACAAAAAACATAATTTTAATATGCAATTCATTAATTACTTCTATTTTAATATAATGTAGAATATACTTATATTATAAAATTAGCAAATAATTTCATTATAAAATTTATTAAATTAGAAAATAATTTCATTATTTTATTTATAATAAAAATATAATTAAAATTAATTTATAATAACATTATACTACGAATTTCAAAATTAAGCAGTGCATTAATTAAAAAAATATTTAAAATTTTAAAAAGATTTTGTTAGTTTTTTTCTCAACAGATTTTGTTATTCCTAAAACTAAAATTTAAATGTATAGTTAAAAAGGATTTATTATTAATATCTTTATAATTATTTAGAAATGTTATACATTAAATAAACTAAAGTAAACAATAAAAATATTATTTGAATATTTGGACCTAGATTTTTAGTATGACTATTTTGTAGTAGATAAAAATGGTACTTTTTTTTTAATAGAGAAGATGGACAATTTCCACGGAGACCACACACAATGGACGCTCCAACCACTGTTCTTTTACTTTCGACAATCTCTAGCTCCTCTTATGTTTTCCCAGTTACATCAGAAGTCATGTGGCACGTGGAGTATATTTTATAAAATTATTAAGAAAAAAGTATTCACAGCCAACGAAATGTTGATATGGCCGAGTTGGTCTAAGGCGCAGGATTAAGGTTCCTGTCCGAAAGGGCGTGGGTTCAAATCCCACTGTCAAAAATTTGCCTTTTTTTCCTGTGTTCATGTAATGATGTGACGCTATGGGCCCTGCTTATAAATTTAGGATTCTCAGGTTCGATTTGTGATTTCCCCTTTTTCTTTGGGAGAATTTCTAGTTGGCGCAGTTGGAAGTTGCTTGGAAGGATCTGTAGGTACTATACGATTATCAACAAAAACAAAGATAGAGAGTAGATATGAGAGTTGTTTTGCGTATGAAAAGAGTCATGCTCTCAAGCTGTGGCATTGTGGTAGACCGACGATGCTGGTACGGACCTTGGCCGCTTGCAACGAGGCAGTACAATTACATGTACCAATCTCCTTGCCTCCTTAATGTTTCATCTTACAACATCTCATTTTATTTTATATGCATTCATGAACCAGAGAGAAAGATGCTCATCTTATTATATACCTTAATCTCCACAACTTCTGAGTTTTTCAGCGCCTACAGTATTGTCTGGATGTTGTTGGTCAGTTCCAATAAGCTGCAAATATTTCAAACTTTCTAACTCTTTCAGCATTAGATTCAAAGAATTACTTCCAAAGAGGACTACCTAGGTCAGGCAAACAAATTTCATTTCAAAATACAAAAGTAAAAAAACACAATGAAGTAACCAAAGGATCATTAATTTTTTTTTTTTCACACACACTTCCAATAGAAGCATCTATAATGGAAATTTGGGATGGACTAGAGACATGGTACAAAGGTAAAGGACACAACCAAACAATTTGATAAACGATTACCTGAAACAGAATTATTCTTGTGTGATATATCAATATCTTATTGCACAACAGCATAACATCAAAACTCTAGGAAAATCCATCGGCGGAGGTGGGGAATGTCCAATGAAGGCACATCTACTCGACCCTGGGAGATGGATGATGGATCGAGCATGATCTGAAGATGCAGAATTAAATGTCGGAACTTGTTTGTTCCATTAGGTTACAAGTTAGCACTCTAACCAATTCACTTAAATCTAGGGATCTTTTTTTGAAATTGCAAACTAATGGATTTTTACATCCATACTTTTATTACAAATGTGATCAAAATATGTCAAAAACAATATAGGAAAATATTAATAACCACTTGTAAAGTTCCTAGACATTGTTTCGGTCATATAGGCTAGGAGAATACAAAACAGAACTTTGTTCACGTATGGGATTGTAACACAAACAGGTGTTTAAGATAATCCAAAAGAAAAAAATGGTTGCATTTACCAAAAGGGTTAAAAAAATATGGTTGCATTCTTTTAAAACGGTTGCACTTAGCAATTCTTATATTTAAACTTTGATACAAAAAAATTGAAAAAGAATAATATTCTTAGCATCCGCACTAATTCATCTATCTTATTAAAACTCAAGTACAAAATTGGAGTGTTTGGAGACTTGAATAGGACTATTAAAAAAATTTGGAGTGTTTGGAAAAATGAATTGTAGTCTTTTAAAAAAAATTAATTTTGTTTGGAAACAATGATAGTATTATTAAGAAAAAAAGTAATGGGCTTGGTTATTAAGAAAAAATTAAAAGTTCATCATATTATAAGAAACTATCTATCTAGATCAGATTTAAAATATACGAAAACGGGTCAATCTAATTGCCTAAAACTTTTTCTTTTCTAAACAAACCATAAAACAAAATTTAAATTTTATACACATATTTCAAATCAAAATAATAATTTAAAGTTAATTTATATCAAAAATTGATTAAAAAATAATACATATATTCAAAAATAGATTTTTACTAAACTATTTTTCAATAACCATTATAAACAAATGTTGTCAATATATATAATAAAAATACAATACAAAACCCAATTTGAAATACCAACTCAAATTATGGTTTTTATATTTCATATTAAGTTGTAAAAATATAATATATGTAATTATTTATATGATGGTACGTATAAAATACTATTAATTATATGATTACTTATATGATGGTACGTATAAAATATGATTAATTATATGATGACAGTATACAATATATAATAATGAATAGGGATGGGATTTCGGACACCCATACGGGTTTGGTTCTGATCGGTTTGTGTTTCGGGTTTTCGGAATCAAAGATTTAAGCCATGTTAGGATGTTTCTAAATTTTGGTTTGAGTTTGATTCAGATCTTTGCGGGTTTGGTTCACGTTTGGATAACCCATTTAAATTATTTTTTAAGTTTTAAATCATTATCTATTTTAAATTTCTCAAAATCTATAAATAAAATAATATATTACCTATAAATTTGAATAACATATGTCAGAATACCTAAGCTTAACATATCAATTGGCTTGATTTAAACTTTTGGATACGGAATCAATAATTATTTTAAGTATTTTTGGTGATTTGAATATACTTTAACTATTGCAGATATTTACTTTTGACTATCTATATATATATATTTTCAAGTATTTAAACCAATTTAAAAGTATCATTCTTAATGTTTTATATACGTTAAATCTAAAAATAATTAATATATATAAGTATATAAATCTATTTTTAGATAAATTCGGGTACCCGATTACTTCAGTTCGGATCAGATTTGATTCTCTAAATAACAAAATTTTGAATAATTCAAATATTTAATCAATTTATGTTCGAGTTTGGTACTATATTTTTGGATCGGTATCGGTTCTGTTCCTTGGATTCATTTTGTAAAACCCTAATAATTACATGAAAAACAAATATCAACATATTTTTCAAAATATACACTCGCGCGCCTGCGCGGGTCAAAATCTAGTTGGTGTTATAAAGATGCTCCCGGATAGAGGAAATAAAGTTTTTTTTTAAATTTCAAATAAAGGCTTAAATAATTGAATAATTGATAGTAAAGCAAACTATAAAATAAGTACCAACGACCACTTTGTATATCTGTTTCCTTTGAACCAAAGAAAATCCCCACGTGACATCACATTCCAAAGACAAATGTGAATCCATTCAATACTTCACAACTTGATCATAATCTCATCTTCTTTTCTTGAAACCACTTTTAATCCTTCCGAGTCACGAAACTTTGTCCTTACCTCCTAAAGCACTCTTTCTTCCGACATTAACCAATGGATCAACTCTATTCTCAGCTCCCATTATCAACCCCATTATACATTTTCCCCTCATATAAATACACACACTTACGCATTTTCTTCGATCAACTATATATCTCTCTAAGATCTGTATATACATACATAACAAGACAAAGAGGAGAAAAAAAGAGAGAAAGAGGACATCGGGAACATGTCTGATTGGGGACCAGTTTTTGTCGCGGTGACGCTTTTCGTGTTGCTAACTCCGGGGCTGCTGATTCAAATTCCAGGGAGAAACCGAGTAGTTGAATTTGGAACATTTCAGACAAGTGGTGTTTCGGTTATTGTTCATACCCTAGTCTACTTCACTCTTGTTTGTATTCTCTTGATTGCTATCCAAGTTCACATGTATATTGCCTAATCGAATAAAATAAAATAAAACATCTCCATTTTTGTTCTAGCGTTACTTTAGAATTATTTCATTTGAATTGTGTGGCGTTAACTGTTTTGTTTGGT
The DNA here is from genome assembly GCF_020379485.1 of Brassica napus. Taxonomy (NCBI): domain Eukaryota; kingdom Viridiplantae; phylum Streptophyta; class Magnoliopsida; order Brassicales; family Brassicaceae; genus Brassica; species Brassica napus. The sequence continues at coordinate 25,203,461 of NC_063435.1, read as the reverse complement.
ACAAGTAACTAAGTGGTCTCAAAGCTACTAGAGTATTATTTTACTTGACTTGCGTGTAATATTTTTTTTTCAAATGGGAGTGTATGTAATTCATATCGACATATGTATGTAGAAATGTTAAAGTTATATGATACTCCCTCTGTTTTTAAAACATACATATTTTAAACTTTTCACATATATTAAGAAAATTCATTAAATATGCATTGTTTTTTGTGAATAACAATTTTTCATAATTTTTAGCCAATAGAAATTCAATAAACACCATTATTTTTTTGAAACTTACAATTTTTCATAAAATCATACATTAAAAAGATAAAAAATGTATCTTTTTGAAACAATTTTTTTTTCCAGAACATACATCTTATAGGAACGGAGGGAGTATACATCGTTCCATCTGATTCTTCATTTTCATTACGGTTTCCATTTTTGTATGAATTATTGATAGAAATTTAAACAAAAATTACTGGATAATTCAATTTGATCTAGCTATGCATGTGGGGCTCACCCATAAGAAATTATTCACTGATCAACCTAAAAATTATTTTAAGTGGGTGGAAAATCTTTTTATAGTGATTTTTGTTAAAAAAAACACACAAAATAGTCATCACAGTTTCATACTATTTTTTTCTACTGTAGTTCCGTTTCTTCTCTAATATCTCTCCCTTTTATCTTCTTCCAACATTCAAGCATTTATGATTACTAGTACTAGGTCCTTGTCCGCGCTACGCGCAGATAGTATATTGATTTTTTTCATATTTTTGTACTATTATGTCAATTGTTTATTTTTATAAAATGTTATGTTTTTACTGTAAATTTGGAATTAAAAATCTAATTTTTCCTTACTGTAAAGTAAGTTATTTTTTTTTTAATCTTACCACAACACATTATACACGAAGAAAATAATTGGTCTTTATATTCTTATTTGGTGTAATATTAAAATTTTTGATAGTTTGTTTAAATAGTTTTTTTTAAATTATATATTTTATGATTAATTTTCGTGACTATATTCTATAATTGTCTAAAATTTTTTTTTTGTCCCATATAGACATCCACATAAATATGGACTTCTGATAAATTTGTTCATTGTGATATTTAGTTTCACTTTCAACCTTATTCTCTTTTTTGGCACCCTCATGCTAGCTTGTGGGGCTAGCCAACTTGGTGCAAAAGGATTTACAAAAGCATATCGAGATGCGCGTGATCAGACACCTTTTGCTAGGCTATTTGTACGGAATTTTAAAGATCTAGGAATATAAGCAATAGAAAGTTCAGAAAATTCTTTGGATACAGCCTGTATTTCGTCGAGCTCCGAGTCCAACGCAGGCTAATCTTCCTCCTTTTGAATGATTATAACCAGTTGTTCACAGTCGATTGAAAAACCATCTCTATGTGTCCAAACTTCAGTATCACTTGCATTGCCCATAGTAAACCTTCAGCTTCCGCTTGCAGTGGTGATTTGGTGTGTGTATATCGGTCCTTGCTCCAAACAGCATTGGAAAGTCACCATCCATTAACACAAAGCCAAGTCCAGATATGTCTCTTTCATTTATCCAGGATGTCTAGCAGGAGCGTTTCTTTACGGAGGAACAGTTGTGTCCGTTACCTCAACTCCCATATCAATCTCCATAATCTTATCTATACGTTGAGCTATCCTCCATAATCGTGATAAAAGTTAAAAAGATACAAAAAATTATAATTAAATATTATTCAAGAAAAAAATATTTATATAAATATATTTTCTATACTATTTCTAAGATATGAGTGTTTTAAAAAATTTAACACGAGATTATGCTTATGAGAGAGTGGCTCGGGAGTAGGCTAGGAGATGGGTCTAATGGGCTCCGAATTGTTGAATTTTTTTTTAATTGCAAGCCCACTTCGTGATGACTTGACATATTGATTGGTCCTAAATATTTGTGCACATGTGGATATGTTTAGGAAGCAATGATTTAGCTTTTTTTATATAGTAGGATTTAAAAATATCAAACTAAATTGGTCACTGTTAGGAGGTTATATTTTTTTTATCAAACGGAGGCAAAGACTAAAATCTCAAGAAAATGATTCGACTTGGATTTTTTTCAAAAAAAAAAAAATGATTCGACTTGGATTTTGATATTTTGTATAGTAAAGCAACATTTTCCAACCGACAGCAAATTGATTGAACACCCTGCATTTATTATTTACCCAATCAGATTACAAAGATGATAATTATGAATTACTGGTCTGCAGTTTAATTTAATCAATCATACAAACCATAGTTAGTAGAAAATAGCTCTAAGAAAAAGAAAGTGGAGATTAGGTTGAGAAATAATACATCAGATTTATGGTGAATACTAACAGAAGATGATAATCCATATTCGTGTAGTTCTTATGACCAAGCAAATACTTGCTTGATTCGATTTAATTCTCATTAGTTATCAAATATAAAAGTTCATATTTAAATAAATAAGGGTATTCATCTTTACAAATTTGGAATAAGAATATGATAACATTTTTATTGCTTTGATGGTACTATATAATTAATAACTTAACTACCAAGTAACTTATAAATTAGAAAAGAGTCATTACGTGGAGGAGTGTGAAGTCGGTCCACTACATCTACCAGTCAGAGACCAAATATATTCGATTTAAAAAGGTGTATTATACAGTATATTTTTAAAATAACGCCCCTTTTTCAGTCTTTTACTTTAAGAAAAAAAAAAGACGATTAAACTAAGCATTTTTCGTGCTCTCCTAATTTGGTTCTTAACTCATGGATTTGATTTTTGTTTTATATTTTTCGGCTGAGAACTGGCTCTTATCTTTTATTTAAAAAACATTTTTTTAATTAAATATTAAAAAATAGTCCTACACTAAGAACCTAAATTAATCATAGTCTTTGTTCTTTAAATTACTGATAACCACGAGATTATTATTTAAATAAAACAATTAAACAAACCATCCCATTCTCTTATCTCCTCTCCAGCTTCTCTTCAGTCTCCTCCGGTCCTTTTCTAAAGGCGTAACCTTTTTCACTTTTAACGGCAACCAATGGCGGATTGGGCTCCGGTTCTCGTTGGAGTTGTCCTTTTCGTAATCCTCTCTCCGGGACTTCTCTTCTCAATACCCGGAAACAACCGAGGGGTAGACTTCGGTAACCTTAAAACCAATGGAAAAGCCATAGCTGTTCACACTCTCATCTTCTTCGCCATTTACTCCATTTTGATCCTCGCCGTTAATCTCCACATCTACGCCGGTTGATCTGTTCTAGGCCTCTCTCTCTCTCTTTTTTGTTGCTTAAATGAATAAATGTGTAACTCATTTTAAAAACAGGTCTAGAAACTCTGTAATAAGGGTTCTTTATATACCTTAAATCTATAGTTTTTCTTCTGACGTTGTAACAAATAGATTTGGTGAAAAGGGTTATGTTGTACTTGTATTGTTACTTCAGTTTGCCTCTTTTTAATATATTTTGTACTCTTTCACTCTGTTAATCAAATCAGCTCAAATTCAGACAAAAGTTGCTAAGTTTTGTGGTCCTGCTATAAACTTTGTCGGAAAGGAGGAATATCAGAGAAATTTGTACATTACATTAGAGTTTGCAATAAACCTCCCTTCATTTTGTTACATTTATACATGATATAAGAAGAGTAGAGATCAGAAATGGATGTGAACTTGTATAGCTACCACCAAGATCGTGAAAATACAGAAGTATATAACTGCGTGAACCAAAATGGCTATACCGCTCGTGCTCATGTTCCCGAACTCCATCACTCTCGTTCTCGCTGGAATCTGAAACAGTAGTCCTGGTGATAGTAGGATGAACAGAGACACCGCTACAATCACCGTTCCCCAGTCCGTGCTCATTGAAGACGGCTCAAGTGTGTGTGTGTGTGAATAGACTATAGAGTGTTTGTTCTTTTGCAGATGAAGATGGAGACAAATGATGTATTATGTAGAAGGATATTGACGAGTCTTTTTGGCTTTTCTTGGTGGCTAAGTAGAAGGAATAAGACGTTAAGATACTAAAGCTTAGTGGTAGATTACAAGGAGGGCACTGTATTCTATATTCGCTTTAGCTTTTCTTTTGAGCTTTGGTGATTGTTCAATCAATTGTTTCTGTGCTCTTTGATAGTGTTTGCTTTTTGTTAAAGAACTTGATATAAAGTAGATTACTATTCCTGAAAGAGGATATCAAGATATGTGTCTACTTGATAATTTTCTTAGTGGTTTGGGTTTCCTTTTTGTTTGTTTCACTCTTTGATCAGTAACGCTGGACCTGATTTTCTGTAAATTAATTAAATATAATCTAAGAAGCATAATAGTAACTCTGTTTGTTCTCTATTTTTATAACTAGCCCCATGGAGTTCCGGAGGAGTTAATATTCTTATCTTATGAGTCTTGCACGAATGGTGTTAAGAATGCAAGCTCAAGAGTCAAAGATGGTCGTATATGTTACACATTTTGTGTGCAGTTGTTACTCGTTTGGAGCTGAGATGTGACTCTTTGTGAGCGGTCAATAATTGTGGCTAAAATCACTACTGCGAATGTGTTTAAATTATGGTACTATACTTTTATAAAATTGAAGTTTCTTATTCATTACCTTAAAGTAGAATACATAACCTTCGGACTACACATTTGAGACAATGATTTTGTAGATATGTGTGTATAATTATACATATATGTTTTCTTTTTGAATAACTAGGAAGTTCTGGACCTGAAAGTCGTACAATCTCACTACACATTACTAGACAATGATTTTGTAGATATGTGTATATATATGTGTGTTCGATACGAGAGAACTTTGGCTGGATCAATGGAGGTTTGTTGCAATGTGTTGATCTTCACAGTTCCAGAACATGATCTGCAAAAGCAAGCAAACGATATGAAAACTCTTGAGAGAGAGAGAGAAATAAAATCGAATAGATAAGTTCTGAATAACATCTTGACTTACACTCTGTGTCAGTCCTGATCCAATTTTCTCTTTTCTTGTTCACTTTGGAGATGGAACTTGGAACGAGAAACCCTCCATTAAGACTCGGGATCTTGAGTTTGCAGCTTCTTCTGTCATCTACCTTGTTATCGTCTCTTGGAGGTGTACACATAACAGGATGGACTTTACTTTGGAAGATTTGACCACTCTATAACCAAAACCAAAACCATATTAACTTTCAGAATTCTTCCGACCAATCTCTTTGGATAAGATCTGAAAATGCTTAAAGCTAAAAAGACTCAAACCTTTCTTATATCTTTCTTCTTGTGCATGGAATAATCGTAGTCATCATAGTCATCATCATTTCTCGTCTTTGAAGGAGAGACGTGGAGCTTTTTAGATATCCTTTTAATCAAATCTCTGGTTCCTTGTTTCTCCATTGAGTTACACTCTCCTTCTACTGCCTTTCTTCTCTTGAAGAGGTTTTTAAGTAAACCCTTCATCTTCTTTACTTCATTGCCTCTCTTCGTAAGCTCAGTGGATGATCCAAAGAGACCATATTCTGCCTTCGATATTTCTCCCTGCTTACTGCTACTATCCTTATCTGGATATTCCTCAAGAAACTTGTCTAGTTTCTCAGTAACGAGCTTTGCCACGGTTACATCATCTTCAGCAATGGAAGATGTGAATTTTGGTGTTTCAGGATCTCTACCAAGCGTACCGATCGCCAGAAAGCCGCCGAACCCGCCTTCATCAAACCAAAGTTCCTCATCAGTTTTCGGTGGATTGGAGTCATGATGAGATGCTCTGGAGAAGGAGAAGGAGTTTGTTCGGATGTCTAGGACTTCAGAGGAAACCTGAGCTCTTAGACAACTGAAACCACCTGAAAGATAGCTTGACTATATAAGTAAACCAAAAACATATATGTGTAACATTTTATGAAGATGAAGAATTAGGTTATATGAAAAAGAAAAAAAAAAGGTTATCTGAAAAAGAAAAAAAATAATTAGGTTATTTGAAAGGTTTCATGGGAGAGAGACATAGTTTAAAAAAAAAAAATCTAAGTTATGTATATACTATAGTAATTATTAAACCTTTGAACTCATTTGATGGATCAAAGCCACTTAGGTTTATAGTTCGCATCCAACCTAGCAGCTGCAAAGATATAATATTAGGTAAATTAAAATCTCATTAATTATCAAAAAGAAAAGAATGGATTTAGAATTTAATTTGAACTCACCTTCATGTTGTCCTCGCTTCCTTTTGTTTTTCTTTTAGTTTTCGTTAGGGTTTGTTTACCATTTATAGGCGTAGATATAACTAGTAGGTCAAGTTTTGAGCTAGAAGGATCCGAGGTTTGTGATGGAGCTTAGAACAGTGTATGCGTTAGGTTGTTATTGTCCGTACTCTCATGTCGTAATGCGTTGGGGGTTGGGGATCTTATATTAACCGACACAACTCCAACCAAGCGTACGATATGATTTGAGCATCGATAAGGACCATAACAATGATTGTGTGATTTGCATTCGTAGGAATTTCTTTACGTGGGAAACGTCTGCAATGTATTTTACTAAAGCACGTAAGATGGGACGTTACAGAAATAAAGGAAAGATTGCTTTCGAGCTAAAAGGTATTGTTAATACGAAAGTCTCTGGCCAGGTAGAGACTACAGAGAGTCTCCCACTTCTTCTCTCTTTTGTTCAGACATGTATGTGAAATTTCTCTCACAATTCACAAACCACCACGCAAGGGAGGAAACATATGATAGGTAGGTGTCAGCTGACCCTCATGAACCCGATAATTTTTATTTTTGTAACTTTATAGTAATGATAATTAATAAAATCAATGAATGACACGTTTTAATATGTTGTTTTATAGAGAGAGAGAGAGTACAGCTCAAGAACTTAAAACTGTACTCAATAGATTAATGAATTATGTACAAGGGGTTTTGTTTATATACAAGTATACGAGTATAAAGATTCGTATACATAGTCTCAATATCTATACACGTGTATGAAATTAGTATATGTAATATGCCCCTCTCAAGCCTTTGAAGTGGAAGGTAATGACGGTGAGAAGAGGCTTGAAATTGACATGTGCGAAAGGATAAAATGAAAAGGAGAAGGATGTGGAGCGGTTTGGTGAAAATGTCAGCATGATTATTAGCACTAACCACTTGTATGCGACAAATGAAACCATTCTTCACCTGATCTCGAATGGTACGACAGTCAATCTCGATGTGTTTCGTGCATTCATGAAACACAAGGTTGGTGGCAATATGGATAGCTAACTTATTATCACATAACAGCTTTGCAGTATTAGTTACCGTGATCTTAAAGTTTGTAAGGATTTGCTGCAACCAAATAAGCTCACAAGCAGCCAATGCCATACTCTTGTACTCTGCTTCAGTACTACTTCTACTGACCGTCTGCTGCTTCTTGCATTTCCAGCTAATCAAAGACTTTCCAAGATACACACAGAAGCCTGTGACAAAGCGTCTTATATCATGTCATGTAGCTCAATCAGCATCGACATACACATTGAGACAAGCATCTGAATCAGCTGAATAGAACAAGCCTTGCCATGGATTCGATTTTAAGTAGAGAAAAATACATTGAGCTGACTGAAAATGTATGTCTGTAGGAGCAGAGAGAAACTGACTCAACCGATGAACCACATACATGATGTTAGGTCTCGTGATGGTCAGATAAAAAGGACATCCAATTAATTCACGATACGAAGAAGCATCAGGAAGAGGAACACCAATGGTTTTGCTCAGTGGGATTGAGGGATCCATTGGAACTGCAAAAGGCTTAGATGCCAAGAATCATGTGTCAACCAATAAATCCAGAGCATACTTTATGTGAGAGAGCAATACCAGTAGCATTCCAAGCTATCTCCAAGCCCAAAAAGAATCTCGCATTCCCTAAATCCTTGATCTTGAAAGATTTATGTAGAAGTGTCTTCACAGAACAAACAACCTCAACATCATTGCTCGCAATAAGGATGTCATCTACATAAACCAACAAGGCAATAAAGGAAGATCCAGTCTTCTTGACAAAGAGAGAATGACCACCTAGTGAAGAAGAGAAACCATCCACAATAAGAACTGACGAGCAGCATTTATACCATTTTTTGGAAGCTTGTTTAAGATCCAGTCTACATAAGAACTGACGAGCAGCATTTATACCAATAAAGGAAGATCCAGTCTACATAAATGGACTTATTCAAGCGACAGACTGGGTTGGGTGGAAGAATTACGCCTAGAGGAGGAGTATATCCCAAAGGAAGACTCATATAGATCTCCTCGTCAAGGTCACTATGCAGAAAAGCATAAGTGACATCCATTTGGTCTAACGACCAGCCATTAATCGCAGCAAGACCAAGAAGCAACTTCACATGCATGAGTCTCACTCACCACCGGAACATTCAGAACATGAGATGATGATGATGTAGATGCATGAGAATGCACAGGAATGACAGAATCAATCTCAATAGGATTAGATAAAGGTAATATAGACTTAGAAAAAAGATTGTCAAGTTGTGAATCTGTATTAACATGTTTGTAAGGAAAGTCATGGCCATGAAAGATAACATTGCGAGATACAGAAACAACTTGTGTATCAATGTTGAGAACCTTATATCCTTTAATACCAGATGGACAGCCTAAGAAAACGCATGACTCAGCTCTCGGAGTAAATTTGTGTCGATCTTTAGGCAATATTGACACATAACACAAACACCCAAAAGCTTTGAAAAATGATAATCAGGTTTCTTATCTGTATGTTTCTCATGGCATTTTGTTCAAAAACAAGGACGCTGTTCGATTGATTGAAAACACAACAGTAAAGATACAATCACTCCAGTATTATAAAGGAACACTAGATTAAAACATTAAAGCCCTAGTAACATTTAAGAGATGTTGATGTTAAAGTTCCACAACAGAATTTTGTTGAGGTGTATAAGCACAAAAAAATTTATGCATAATACCATGTTCTCTAATCAAGTTTGAGAAAGCAAGTTCCTGAGCATTATCTCTATGAATCATCTTTATGTTTTTTATTATATTGAATGCGCACAAGTTTAACAAACGATGGTAAAATAACAGAAACATCACTTTTGTATTTCAACATATAAATCCAAGTTACACCGGTGAGATCATCTACAATTGTAAGAAAGTACTTATAACCTTCAACAGACTCGACAGAGAAAGGACCCCATATATCCATATGAACAAGATCAAATGGTTTTGTAGACATTTTATTAAGTTGTGGAAACGGAAGTCTACGTAGCTTAGCTAAGGGAAACACAAGACAACGAGAAATATCTAGTAAAGAAAACTTATCTAAGGATATTGCATCAGAGAGTGTTGTAACTTGGCAGAATATGGATGCCCAAGGCTTTGATGCGAAAGAGAACCATCGACTTTAAAGGATCCACAGAAGTTCAATGATGGAGTTGCAAACGGTTGATCAAGAATGTAAAGATTGTGAAGCAATGAACCTCTACCAATCATCAATCCCCGAGTAAGCTCCTGAATATAACAATGATCAGAATAGAAATGAGCTGAATGATGATCATGATGTAGTAAACTACTCACACTAATGAGATTAAAACGAAAAGATAGAACATGTAAAACATTAGAAAGCACTAATGTATCAGTCAAATGAACAGTTCCAGTATGAGTAATAGGTTCTTTAGTTCCATTAGGAAGTGAGACTGTGACTCCTGTAACAAGAAATACGTTACTATAAACAAAGCCAAGTTAGAACAAACATGGGTAGTTGCACCACTTTCAATGATCCAAGAGCCCAAATGGAGTTTAGTGGATAAAGAAGAAAGAGTTTGATGTTGAAAAGTAAAATAATGATTATCAAAACGTAGGCTAACAGAAAGAAAAGAAAAAGTATCACTGGAAAATTGAGCAGCCAGATAATCTTGACCAGTTACAGAAGAATGCTGCAATGAACGTGAAGCAACAGGGTCTGGCATATGAACATGAAACTGAAGTTGTTGAATGAGTTTTTAAACTTGCTCATGATGAAAAGAACTAAGATCCAAGGCAATCATAGAAGAACTTGTAGAAGCAACAACGGTGACATTGACAACATTGTTCTGCTTGGAAAGAGACTGATTCGGCTTAGCCTGAGAATTCCTATGAGTAGAAGAACCAACTTGATTATTATTCCTTTGAGAATTGTTATAAAACCTATGACCCAGCGGATAGCCATGTAGCTTGAAGCACTTTTTGCACAATATGACCAGCAACGCCGCAATGTGTGCATATAGGTCGAGGTTTAGAACGATAATTGTTGTTGTTGACATCATAAGCGGTATGCTCAGAAGATCCAGAGTACTCATGTTGTTCTGAATATGATGTAGAATTCTGGAAAACAACATTCTCAACCCGTGTAGGAGGTTTGATGTTCTTCTGTCTTTCATCTTGAGTCACCATATTAAACACTTCTTCAATCGCTGGAATAGGCTTCAACATAAGGATGTGACGACGAGTTGCTTCATATGCTTCATTCAATCCCATCAAGAACTTCATCACATGACTTCGTTGTTGAAGATTCTCCCAAGAAAAAACGGCATTGCATTCACACTTACCATACGTACAAACTGGGAGGTCGACATAGTTCTGATATTCCCATAGTGTAACAATTTCAGTGTAGTAAGTGCTAATGTCAAGATAGCCCTGTTGAATGGTACTAAGACGTTGCTCTATCTCATTGATTCGAGGCACATCATATTGTTTAAACCTAGACATGAGATTCTTCCATATACTCTCAGCACTTGACATGAAAAGTAAACTCTGTCCTATCTTCTTTGACACCGAGTTCATTAACCAAGTCGAGACCATATCATTGTACCTAGACTAAGCACTTGAATCTCTATAATGAGGAGGAGGTTTCAAGATTGTACCGTTATTGAATTCAAGTTTATTTCTGACGTTGATCACCATACGAACAGAACGACACCACACATGAAAATCAGCACCAGAGCCAATCGATCAGTTACAAGAACCAATCCAGCGTGATCAGAGTTCTGGAGGAAGTACAAATTGTCATAGTGATCAACCATCGCAGAAGGAGCAACCAGAGGAACATTCGTAGAAGCCAAAGTCACCATGAGCAAGAAACGAACGATGTTGATGATGACAACAAGCAAGAATAGTTGAATCTAGGAAGAACAGAGTTGAATCGGGGAAGAACGGAGTTGAATCGAGGAAGAACAGAGTTGAATCGGAGGAATGAAGTTGAATCTGAGGTCAATAAAGTTGAATCTGAGGTGAATGAAGTTGAAATCGGAGATCGAAAGTGTAAGACCCGATCCTGGAATTCTCATTCCAACCAGACCGCAACTTACCTAACCATTTCTACCCAGGTTGATTCTTTTACTTCCAATTTCAAGTGTAAAATTTTTTTAAGTATTTATCAGAGTTTTGAGGTTTATTTAATCACACTTAAACAATCAGAATTAAGTATGGCAAATCGACATTTCATAAATAATAACTGAGATTCATACATCATTCAATCGTTCATACTAAACAAGTTGCACACTAGTCTATCATAAGTTCACAGTTTGCACAATAGGATATCAATACTTCACATCTACTAGGAATGACCCATTCACCATACATCTTCCCACGGCTGGAGTCCTTACAGTTCCTTTCCTTTACCACGGGCCAAGCCCGTACCTGAAACCAACACATCACAACACACAAGCATATGATCAGATAACCTAACACACGGATCTATCGTTGCATGGTTCGGTTCCTAGAGTTCTCTACTCAAAGCCTATTCAATCAGTACATATATCAACTGGCCACACTTAGATTCATAAGAGAATCAAGCGCGCCCAAGCAAGGCCTCAAGCTGATTACACACAAGGCGATTTAGATCATCCGATAATCCCTTGGTGTATCCGGACATGCCTAAGTCCGGCCAAAGGCCAAGGACTTTGATTCTGAACCGGCCAAAGGCCTTGGTTCAGTCTCTCCATATCAGATCAAGTATAAATCAACAAAATATACAGAGAGAAGGCGATTTGAAGAGAAAGGGGTAGAAAGGATGCAACCAGTACACGATCGACCCCAAGGCACAATCGGATCATCTATCGGCTAAGGCCGATGGTCCGCGGTTCACACCACTGACCTTAGGCGAGCGGTCTCCTTGCGCCGCCTCCTTCTCCTTCTCTTTCTCCTTCTGTATGGTATCCATCTCCACAAGCCTTGTCTCTCATGGTCTAGTCCTCGCCGGAACAGAACAAGCACCACCACTCACGGTTTCTTCTTCCACCGCCGGTCTCTCTCTCTTGCTTTCTCTCTCACGATTTCTTCAGAGCTTTCCCTAAGAAATATGATGCCCAAAATCGACCCCAAAGCCTTATATTTATAGAGAGAGGAACCGGTAACTGCCTTGGTCGATCGGTTGCAAGGGATTGACCGAATGGGTGCCACTTGTCCTCTTGCACCCTTTCACCTATAACTTCCCATAAACGGCCCCATAACCACCCAACTGCTCTCTTGACAGTTTCCCTGGTCTGATCGTGGTTGCACACGGACCCATCATCCCACACGGGCCGCCGACACGGTCCGGTAACCGCTCGGACCGATCACACTAGTCGGACCGGAACACTCTGCCAAGTTGAGATGAGCTGACCACCAGCTGCCTTAGCTGAGTGAGCTAGTCCATCATGTCCAGTGAGCTGACTAAGTTTAGGTGAGCTAGCTGCAAGCTACACCTAGCTGATTGAGCTTGACCCGGACCTTGTCCAACTTCCGGATCACTCGTCCAGCTCTCTTTAACTTGTCTCCATCGTATCCAGGTTAAGTTTCAGCTGCCTGACTTCCTTAACCATCAATTTAGACCATGATACGCTTGTCTCAAGGTCTTACAACCTGACTGGAGCGTCTCCTTGCACCATGGTCCATCCGGACGATCCTATCTAGGATCGGGGACATGACATAAAGTGATGAATTCAAGCTCAGAGAATGAAATCGCAGCTCATAGAGAAATGAAATGAACAATGAAGACGAAATAGAAAATTGCAATCACATCAAGAACTCTAATCAACCAAGAAACAAATGAATCGAAGATCGAACAACAAATCGAAGCACTCATTATGAGGAAATGAAGCTTGAAAAAAAAGATGGTGGAAAAATTTGTTACTTTGATACCATATTAAGAAAGAGAAAGTAGAGTTCAAGAACTTAAAATTGTACTCAATAAATTAATGAATTATGTACAAGGTGTTTTGTTTATATACAAGAATACGAGTATATAAAACCGTATACATAATCTCAGTATTTTTTTTTAACACTGATTAAATTAACTTTCAAAGAGACCATAAGGTTCTAACAACAAAAACAGACCATAAAGGCCAATGGTGTATCACCCAAAGAAAAGAAGAAATTGAAACAACCAAAAGAAACTGAGCTCAACAGAGGATAAATGTCAGTAGATATTCCCGAGCCTGAGAAAAATTCAGAGATAGGTGACTCGTTCCTGCAGATCACATCCGAGCTTCACGCTCAATGCTATGTTGCAGCCATGAGGGACCACCTGCTGCAATGTAGGAGTGATAACGATGCTCGTTAGTAACACTCTGCGCTACCTCTTGAGCCACAATATTCCTCTCCTGCACACAATGATGGAAACTCCAGTCTTGTAGGTGCCGGAGTCGGGCAGAAGTCTCATACATGATGTGCTGATGCTGATAGAATCCAGAGGGATTTAGAAACGTTTCCTTTGCCAGCCATTCACGTGTATGTACATGATACATATGCTGATATAATCTCAGTATATGTACACGTGTATGAGACTAGTATACGTAATATGTTTACACCCATTCAATTTTTGCATTTACTTGAAAACTAACATTCATGTTTGGTTATTCTATTATAATAGTTTATGAAAATTATTTTTAATGGTGCAAGAGAAAAAATATACGAGGAAGTATATTTTCAATTATATGAAAAATAATATAATATTATCTAACTAATGACAAAAAGCTATGTTCACCTTATTGTAAGTTTGTAGCCCCTGTTATATTTTTATTTTAATGCACCAAAATATATATAAAAAATTAATGATAAAAAGCTCATGTTATAGAAAAAGCTCCCTGCCCCATCCTTTATTCTTTTTTCACTGTTTTAAATATAAACTAGATCTTGACTCACGCGCCTGCGCGGGTAATATGTTTATCTTTTAATAAATTGTTTAATAATATTTCTAAATACATAGGTTATTTGGATATTTTTTAGATTTCTAAATATCATAACTGAACTGACTGAATCTTTTTTTTAACGCTGATTTATTATGATATTACAATTATGAAAAAGATTACATAGACGATCTGACAACCGACAATACTACATGCCTTATAAAAATCTACGTCTAACTGCATCACCTGAGACATCCTACGAAGATCACGCCTGAACAAGTTTACTTGCACCATGTTGAAGATCCCTTGTATGCCTGTCCTCCGTAGCCTGTATAATTGTTTAATAAATCGCTTTCTCTGGGAATTGAAACCTGGACCTGCTAATATAGAAGCATTAATGAATCCTTAGTCAAACCATTGGACTAAGGAGGCTTCCACTAACTGACCGAATCTAGGTGGATTTGTCTCGGACTTCGCTCATAAATTCATAATATCAAAACCGTGCCTAATTTTAAAATTCAAAATCTTAATACTTGAAAGAATTGTTTCATACTTAAATTTATTTCTTTAATGAATTAAGTTGGTATAACTCTGATAAATTATTTTTATTATGTGGTTAATATTTTAATAAAAAGTTTATATACTTTTAATAAAGATTTATACTTTTCAATGAAAAAATTCAATTTTTTTTATGAATGCTTATATTATATTAAGAAAAGAAAAAAATAATAATTAAGAATAGTTGAAAAAAAAATATTTGAACTTGGACTCAATGGCCCAATGGAAAAAAAAATGTGAGAATTGGATCTGATTTCTTAATCGGTCCAAATGGCCCAAGAGATATCTGATGTGGGCTGGATTCAAAAAAATGACCCAATATAGATGTGTTATTAATATTACTTGATTACCTTTAATGAAACATGTAGTGTTATTAAAGAAAATGACATGTTAAGTTAAAAAGGACAATATGATTGTGCTTTAGATAATTGGTAGGAAAAACGGTTTTAAATATAAAGACCGGTACAAAATATACTAGGTCCGCTTTACCACCACGTTTATGACCGTAGGACCTAAACATAACATGACAGTGACACAACACAGTTGTAACTAATGAGTTATCGTTCATGAACAGTTGACACAACACTGTTCATTCTTGCATGCTTTTTTCCCCACAAACGGAAAGTGATGTAAATCTTCAAAAGGAGATGTTGTGTTTCTATCTCAAGCAAGAAATAGAAGTATCTAGTTCCTCAAGAGAGTCCCATTTGCGACCGGGTCTTTGTTTTTTGCTCTGGCCACGATAACACTCGAAGAAGAATGCGGAGATGAGGCGGAAACGCGAATCCCATTCCGATTGTTGTTCAAAACATGTGAGATTGTAGTGCCAAAACGACATAGTATTGAAAAATGTTAAAATTATACATAGTCAAATACACATATATACGGCCGGTTTAACCGGCACTTGGAGGGTTGACCTGTAGGTTTTTGAGTTTGCGGATTAATTTGCAAAACAAAACCACATTGAGGGTTCTTTTGCAGAAAATCCAAATTAATACTTTATAAATTAATATACACTAAAAATATATATAAAATAATATAATTTTATAGTCCCAAATTGAGTTTTTAGTTCAATTAGTATAAATTAATATCTCTATAAATTAATAAAAAATTATATTTTTGGTGTAATTCTAACATTATTAATTTATAGAGGTTTCACTGTATGTGTCATGACTAACACTGTTTTTAATGCTCTTAATTAAGAGCCTCTCAATTTTCTTTTTCCTAATTTTTATTTATTTTAATTATTTAATTTCTAGAAACTCGTGTTAAGATACGAGTGTTAATGCTGCTCGAGCAACTTTATTGGGATTTCTTGCTCCTAGGTTCTTAAAATACATGTATGTGTATGTATATATTATATATATGTATGTAATTGCGGGGTTCTAAGTTTTACAAGAAATCCAACTGAAAGTTTCTTAAGTAAAAAATTTTCGGTTGGATTTTCTGTAAAACTTAGAACCCTGCAATTACATACGCATATATAATATATACATATACATACATGTATTTTAAGAACCTAGGAGCAAGGAACCCCCAATGAGATTGCTCTTAGGCATTTAACATGGCCAAACATGTTGAAACTGAACAATGAAAAAACATGCTGAATCATACTGCACTGGAATGCTTAGACCTCTGATAATCTAATCTCATGATATATTTCTCAAAAAGATAAACGGCTCCGTTCAGCTTTCATTCATCAGTTTCTAAAGGAAATAGATAAAAATATCCATTATGATGTTACAAGGTATCTTTATAATTGAACAAAGAAACAAGAAGCAAATATACAACGTTGTATTTGTGGTGTCCCAAAGTAAACAAAAGAAGAAAGAGCTATTTCAATGCAGGCTTTTAAGATCTTTCTTCTTCTTATATCTTTCTGATCGATACACATGCATGGGGATTGTTTTGTTCCGTACACTCAATTATCATCTCACTGTTGCACATGCGAAAACCGACAAATGACATATATGATCAGAAATGTGCGTCGTAGATTTCTTCTTGGTTCAATCTTTATCTTTTATTATTATTTTTTACATTTCTTGTAGTTGCAACTTTGCAAGTATTGGGCACCACCACGACTTTTGATCGCGGATTGTGCTACACCTTCTCAATCACTTCGCTTGATCGTAAATAAATTAACGTACGTCCACAACCAGACGTATAGAATCGACACAAACATATGTTTGGATGAGTGAAAACATATCGGTTATACTCATTCATATTGCTCATATATCATAACACAAGAGTGGAGTTAGATATTTTGAGTAACGCGTTGATATTTTATGAAACGCTCAACACGTTCCACGTATAATATCCGCTTGTCATAGAATTTGATCTTATGGGTTTTGAGTAATTGGAGTTCTTCATATAGGAGACTAAACGGTCTGTATCACATTTTGAATTTACACTGGACTAGATATAATATATAAAATGATATCTTCAGATGCTATTTTATTCAGTATTTGGGTCGGTATATTATTCAATATGAAAATATAATTTTTTTTTGAATGAATGTTAAATTTATTTTTTTACAAAGAATGTGACTTGTTTAAATCAGTTTAAAAGAAAAACAAAGAATCAAGAATCTGCCTCTTCCTTCATCTCATGCTTAGCCATACCCTCATAGCTTTAGAATATTTTCCTTTTCCACAGCCTCTAAGAGTGTCGATGCGGTTGAGGACTCCTTTGTCAATATAGTGGAGCAGTTGAGTCATGGTTTGAGCTGGCTCCCCATGTCTCCTGCGGTTTCTTTCACGCCATATAGAATGGACAGCAGACTGGAAAGCATACCTGAGGAGAAACATAATTTTTTTTTCCCAGCTTGCATCCGAAATCATAGCTACTATATCTATCCAAGTTGTAGTATGTCGACTCCCTGATAGTTTCTGAGTTAGTTCTCTCCAAATACCATCTGAAAAACGGGCATTGGAAAAAGAGATGGTCTCTTGTTTCAATCGGTTCCGTGCAGAGAATGCAGAAAATATGATTTCAATCGGTTCCGAGCAGAAAATATGATTTCAACATATATAGTATTAATGTGACATGATAAATAAGTACGATTAGTTTGAAATTTAAAAAATCACAAATGAGAAATATAAAAATAGTATTTTGAAAATAGCATGGACCACTATATTATTAATAAATAACTAGACAATAACTTGAAGAACATTTTTCTTGGTTACATTTTACAAACTTCCAACGAATATCCAACAAATCCAAACAGATTCAATCCAAAATTATGATTTAAGAAAGTAATCATCTTGATACACATACCAATATTTCGAGTTTTTTTTTTTAAATAAAATCTTATCGAAGTAGATAAACATCTTACTGTCCTATTCTTTCATTTGTTATCAGTCAATATTCATTCATATTACTTGAAGTATACCTTGGATAAGAAAAAAAAATAACCAAATAAAACAAAACTGTAGCTTGGAATATTGAGAGCATGACCCGGTCCAAAATTAAACACAAGCCCAATAAACAAACTAGTATAAAACGACAGTTATAAACAAACAAAAAAATTATTGTGCCATGCTAGTAATGAAAAGAACAAAATACATTATATGGTTTGTATTTATTTTTTCTTTCACATAAAAAGATTTTAAGTTGGTCTCAAATTATGAAAAACATTGCAAAAATAATTTTACAGCTGATCATTTTATATGTTTTGTAAAGATTATCATGAACCGTCCAATGAGATCTATATCTAACCGTGATCCTCTTTGCACTATGTTGAATATTAGACATTAAACTTTTACATGGACTCAAAAATCTAAACCAGAACCTACCCAAAAATAAATGATCAGAAATGAACTGAAAATTTACAACTACCTAAAGCATCTACAATGGTGCTCTATGTTCTCTTCTATAATTTCTTATAAAATAGAGTAACTTTGTTATAGAATAATTTTTTTCTCCAATGGTGTTACTCTATAATAAAATTAATCTATTATAGAATAGAATATATAGGGATGTTGGGGTTGATTGGTTGGTGTTGTATCTTTAGATTTTTTGCTTTAGAAATAGGCTGAGAGTTTTTTTTCTTTGGCCTTCATTTTTTTTACTGTAAATTTATTTCAAAGAACTTAATAAAAGCTGTATACAAATTTGATTTTGAGGGCTAACATATGGAGTAAAATAATTATGTGTCTCTATATTTTACTTTAAAATAGAGTAACTCTATTATAAAGTAACACCATTGGAGCAAAAATTACTCTATAATAGAGCTACTCTATTTTAGAGGAAATTAGAGAAGAGAAAATAGAGTATCACTGGAGATGGTCTAACTAGATTCAAAATTTCACAAAAAAAGAATTGATCCGAACGATCCGGATCCCAAAAGAACCAACTCAAATAGGTCCGAATGGTAAAAACTGATTCATATCCGATCTGAAAATATAAAAATTCGAAACTATGACTCTATGTGTTCTATTTTCTATATTTAATTGATGATTTGTTGCAATGTTTTCTTTTGTTTGCAATCTTCATTATTATTTTTATAGAATTTTCTAAGTAATATGAAATTTTAGATGTCATATTAGAGTTTTAGCTTCCCTGAAATAACCGCCAACTCTCCATTCACAGCCACCGAGAATCTGGTAGTGGTGATGCATTGAGAAATCAAGTTGATAAAAGATGGAGGAAGACGCAGAGCTTGAAGTATGCAGATAATAAAACTCCAATTTAAAGAATCAAAAGCCTTCTTAAGATCCACTTTTAGCATTGAACGCTTCGATATACTCTTGCTGTTATACCCCTGAACTAACTCTGTCCATTAAAACAATCTTAAGAAGCAATATGCCCTGTATGAAGGCTGATTGGGTATTGGAAATAAAATCTGGTAGGATCTGATTCAACCTCAGAGGTAGCAGCTTTGCAATAACTTTATAAGCAGTGTTGCAGCAAGAGATTGGACGGAAATCCGAAATCTTGACTACATTTTGCTTTTTAGGGATAAGAGTTAGGCTAGTTGAGTTCTATTGCTGGAGAGGCTTACCCGAGGTGAAGAATTCAGCCACTGCACTAATCATATATGATCCCACAATCTTCCAGTTAGCCGTGAAGAACTCAGCTTGGTACCCAGCTGGACCTGGAGATTTATCTGTAGGGAGGGAAAAGAAAGCCTTTTGGATCTCTTCGTTAGAGAAAGGAGCTGCTAGAATATCAAATCTTGAAGTCGGGCATTGGTAGCTGACAAGAGAAGCTATTTCTTCCACAGAGGCCGAGAAGACTGATAACTGGTACCACCAAGAAGATTTTCATAAAAGTCCACAGTGTGGTTCATGATCTCCTCTCTTGTCTCCAAAATAACATCATTATCGTCCGAATCACCTTTGTCAAGCCAGTTAACGCGAGAGCGTTGATAGAGAAAAGACTCGTCAGCTTTTGCTAGTAGCAGCCACTTAGTATGAGCTTTCCATTCCTCAGCAGCAGCATGAGTAGTAGGAGAGTTAAACAAGACATTTTTGTGCTGAAGAAATTCCTCAAAAGATTCCCTGACCAAATTTTCAATGCATGAGTAGTTATCTTTACTGAAAGTACGAATAATACTCTTCAACTCTTTTAGCTTTCTGGAAACTTTGAACATCGATGAACCATGGAATTGAAAAGCGTTCCAGCACTCCTTAAGCAAGACTGAGAATTCGGGGTTGTCATTCAGCATGGTAAAGAACTTGAAAGGCTTTTTTCTGCTTAGGCTTATGACTATCTAAGAAGACACAGCACAGACTATGGTCAGATATTCCTGAATTGCCAAACACTCCTATCGAAATTGGAAAGGCACTGAGCCAGTCATAATTAACAAGACCCCTGTCCAACTTCTTAGAGATTATAGAAGACCTTTGATTATTTGTCCAAGTAAACGAGTTACCACAGAAGGGAAGGTCTGAGATAAATGTTGTGGCAAGGCAGTTATTGAAGTCACGCATACCCCGAGTCGAAGAGAACCTATCTGATGTCGAATGCTAATCGGCGCACTTCACTTGATTAAACTCACCAAGTATCAACCAAGGAATACCAGAGAGCAGTGCGAAGTGGAGAGAAAAACCAGATTTGTTCAGGGAATATCTCACTCGAATGCTCATCGGCATACCTCTTTTAAAGTATTTCCTCCGACAGTTAACAGAAAATAGAGATTTGTTCAGGGATCCCAAGTTAGCGGAAAAGTAGCATTTGATGCTCAGTACGAAGAATGTCTGGCCAGCTATTTCTGAAGTGTGTCAAGCTATAGACAAGAATCCGTACAAGCTGCAGACCAACATATGCAGTACATTATGTTAAGCCTTTAATACCACAGTTGAAGCAAAGAGTTTGGTATTGTTTAAGTAACGAAAACAAAATTTACTGAGAAGAGAGTAAGTGATGCCAAGATATCCTCTTGGTATTACACTTGCATCGACTACAGAAAAAATTGTCTTTCTTAGCATAAGAAAAAAACTATTACATATTAGTATTAGTGTTATTGAAACCGTTATCTCTGCCCAAACAATAATAAGTCTCTTTTCTATTATAGCATTTTTAAATTATATATTTTTTAATGGAGAAGAAATGCATATATGACTGAAATAATGGAGAAGAATGTTGAACAAGAAACCTGGGCCATTGAATTCATTTAATCAATGGTTTAAAAGTGTGATCCGTGTAATGATAAAGCAACCAATAAAAAGTTTTGGTTAAGTAAGATTAACTTCTTTCTTTTATATGTTCATATATTTAGCGCTTGTTTAATTTTTATCCTCAAGTCCTGAAATTTTTTGGCGGTACATTGATTTTTTATTGCCGCTCAATAGCGTTAATTAACTGCTATTAATATAAGGAAAATTGCACTGTATGACGTCCAAAAAAATTATAATTAACTCAGTGACCAATTGTCCTATTATACCAATATACTTTATGTCTATTATGTAATAATGCATTTTTACCCTTGTATACAACCGGTGTAACCTGCTGAAAAAAAATAAATATAAATTATTTTTTATTTATTCTAGAGAAGTAAACGTGTCTTTTCTTTTGACACAAATTGTAAATGATAATAATTGTGAAAGCTCAATGCTTTCTTCTCCATTTTGTCCGCCACTGAAATCACCGAGTATATTACCGGCGACGTTTGTGGAGTACCAGCCCGATTGTGACGCCTTTGTTGGAGATGGGAGACAAAGGATTCACGGCTTCTGAACTCGAAAGTCGCGACAATCGTAACGTCTCTGTGAGTAATTTCTCACTTCGAGATTCAACAGTTCGTGAAGACCATACTTAAACGCTTGTAAATTTCGATTTTGGAGCTGGTAGTTATACTGCTTTAGTTGATCGGAGAAGATAAACATTTTTTCTAACATTATGTTCTATTCTATTTATATGCATAAGGAATAGAAATATAAACCAATATGTATTATAAGTGTTATGTTCATGTTATATAATGTGAATTAGTCTGTTACTATTTTTTTTTACCATGTATCTTTTTATTTGAGCATTCATAAAGAATGTATTATTTTGTTCTCCAATCTGTACTAACCATTCTATTTGGGTTTAGGGTTTATACTTGGATTTAGGGTTTATACTTGGATTTAGGGTTTAGTATTTGGAAGGTGGGGGTTGAAGTTTGGGTTTAGTGACTCTATCATGTATCCATTTGACGATTAATAAATAATATACTATTTCGTTCTCGATATGTACTATACTATATATTTTGTTCCATTCTATTTAGGTTTGGGATCTACTTGGATTTAGGGTTTAATGAGTAGGATTTAGTATTTGAAAGGTGGTGGTTAAGGTTTGGGTTTAGTGACCCTATCATGTATCGTTTCATTTGACGATTAAAAAAAGTGTTCTATTTTGTTCACCAATATATACTATACTATGTATTTTGTTACATTCTATTTGGGTTTGGGGTATATACTTGGGTTTTTGATCTATAATTGGGTTTAAGGTTTAGTGATTATGATTTAGGGTTTAGTATTTGGAAAGTGGGGGTTGAGTTTTAGATTTAGTGATAACAGTTTAAATTTTAGTATTCAAAATTTAGATTTAGATTTAGAGTTTATATATGAGTTTATGGATTATATTTGGTTTTAGGGTTTACTGATTAGGGTTTAGGGTTTAGTGATTATTGTTTAGGATTTATTATTTAGATGTTTGTGGATTTGAGATCAAATTTATTATTTAGGGATTATGATATAGTTAAATTTTTTATACTATTTGGATGATATGAAATATAACAGTCCGATTTAATTGTGAGAAATAAATGGAATATACTATTTATTGTAAGAGTAATTTATTTTCATGAACAGATTTACCGAGCACAGAAACATATGAAGTAGTTATGTAAATGACGTGGATGGATGTGGTATCTTCATTTTCAACAGTGCGCAGTAAATATTGACCATACCTTATTTTCTTCAACGTCATCTACGTGACTTATTCACCGGTTACTTGTAGCAGAAGAGGGTATAACCGACTAAACTTGAGCTAAATGTTATTGACTTAATAATGTCAAAATCATTGTCATATTCTTAATTATGCTTCCAAGATTGGCTATTTGGCAAATTAACCCTTAATATAAACCAAATAAAAATCAATCTTTTATAGCACTTCAGAAAACAACACTTTCGTAATATGCTATCAATACCTTTTTGTAGTGATATTTTTTCTACAATCTTAGAATTTTGTTTCTTTAGATATATTGGTCAACACCTATGGAGGATCATCAATTTGCTTATATACTATGGTATATTTGGAAAGAAAGAAATAATAAGGTTTTTAGTAATTTGGATATGGATCCTAAGGATATTCTTAAGTTGGCAAAAACGAAATCTACACTCTGAGCAGAGGCACAACTTTTGAATGAACAGAAAACGGGAACACAGGTATAGGTTACGTCTCTTCCGTCAATTCCCGGTTGATGGTGTTTTACAGATGGAGCATGGAAAAAGGGGAATATTTTCTCTGGTCAGGGTTGGTTCAGTACTTTAGAAGGATTTGAGGGACTGTTGGGAGTAAGGAATGTACGGGCTACTCTAACTCCCTTGCATGCAGAGATGGAGGCGCTACTATGGGCTATGGAATGTATGAGAAAGTTACGACAATTTCAGGTTACGTTTGCAACGGATTGTTTTCAATTGGTGAAGATGGTTTCGGAACCAGAAGAATGACCAGCTTTTGCAAGTTATTTGGAAGATATTAAGAATCTGAAAGAGAGTTTCATACGATCAGAGATTATTCATGTGCCAAGAACGCAAAATACGAAGGCGGATAAACTAGCACGCAGTGTCAGGATACAGCCGTCTTTCGTCGTTCACATGGATCAACATCTCCCAGTTGGGTTTACGTGGTCAATATGAGTCTGTAATGTTGTTGACAAAAAAAAAGATATATTGGTCAACATTAATTTGCAGTATTAATTTATTTGATCTGATTGTATGGAATTACCTTACTTTTCGACACTGAATTCTCCTCCCACCATATGCTTGGTTAATATTTTGCGTTTATATTTAGCATATTACCTTATTTATCACAAAAGAAATTATAAGTTTTACAGTTGGGACCTTTGAGTCTTTAGATCCTTGTCCAAAAAAAAAAAAAATCTTTACATCCAAAAATGAATTATCTCATTATTTTTATGTTAGTTATTGTTATGTGTTTTGGTTTTAAAGAAAGTTCTGGATGCGCTCCGAACACTTTACAATTTAAAAACCAAGTTGCACCTGATCATACGATCTCTATCGGTTGCACGTCCAACAGAGACGAAAGCAAAGGTATCACTTATGTAAAATTCAATGGTATATACAGCTTCCCGGTTGTGGAATCATCAAGGAGAATAGTATGGAAATGTAGAATAACTGATCAGAAGAATAGGAATTTTGTTATGTTATGGAGAGCATATAGAGGAGCCTACAACGCTCGATGTGGTCAGATACGCGAATATATTGCTGATCCTAAAGGTCTATCCTTAGTGAAAAATAAAAAACCGACCAAAGAATTTTATCCTTGGACAGTTTCTAAATAATGTAATTTTTTCCTTTGGAAGGATACTAATTATTGAAGTTTAAATTTGGGGTTATAATATTCTAAAAATAATAAAACATTGTATCAATCTTCAAAAGAATAAAATAAGTATGGGTTTACTTGATGTATATAACTAATATTGTATCAATCTTCTAAATTATATCGCATTACTTTTTTTCTTGTACTTGTATATAATTTTTTTCTTCAAAAGACATCTCTACTCGAATTCTCTTTGAAATAAAACATTCACGCGCACGAAAAATGGAACAAAAACAGTTGGGATTAATCATCGCCAATTTCCATGGAAATAACACCACAAAATAACCATATGGAAGAAAAAAATCATGAGTAATAATAAAACATCACAAATAGAACACATCATTACAAACAGAACTAACCTTACTTAAAGCAAACTAAGCTAAACTATCATGGGACACCCACCATGCGTCATATAAAACCAGGGTGGGAGGGAGGTATTAATTAAAGCAAGTATGATGAAAAATTTCAAAGGAACACTCTCTATCTCTCCCTTGTCAAATGCTCTAACCGGAATTATTTTTGTTGTAATTGTTAAGCTAGATGAACTTCCAACCTAAAAGCAATTGGTGATAAGTGTGTTGGAAAAAGCGGGCACGAGGCGCAGCGGAATGTAGCGATCGTGTTCGCCCCGACCTTGTGAGAACCTGTGAGGAAAATACTTCGACGATAGCAGGATATAGTATAAGCAGAAACTAAATGAGACAAGCACTTTTTACGTGGAAAACCTCCTCGATGTGAAAAGGAAAAACCACGGGACCGTAGTCTACTCAACAATCTACTATATAAATGTATGTGAGTACAACTACGTCCTCCCTGTTCAACAACCTGAACAGAACAGAGACTCAAGCTATAAAGAGCTATCTCCAACACAAGAACAACAACAACAAGAGAGCAACACAAAGCTTCAAAACCAGCAGCAACCAAACGACCTCATCTCACAAGGATTCCGGCAACCAGAGACTAATCCCACCGTACAAATCCAAGATAAACCAGTCAACAACACCTCTGCCGAATTTAAGCTTAATCAGAGAAGATCTCACCGTCGGATTTACCAAACTCTCAAGACATCACTTCTGAAGAAACTGTGACGACCAGCTTCACTAAAACCCAGACAACAAAAGATCCAACCGTTGAAATCCAAACCCCTTCGGTGAACCTTTAACTCACTTACTGAAGAAGCTTCCCACCAAATATCAGCCCGATCAGAATCCGTTTGACCCTCCAAATCTGCCTTTACAAACCCAGACGAATTCTGCCTTCTTCTCTCTTTTCTCTTTTTTGCCTTTTTGATTCTTGTAAGTCTATCTCTCCAAAAATTAGGTCAAGAGAATTATATAGTATCTCACTAACCCCCAAGGCTCAATACCATCTCATGGATAAATATCATTGGCCCATAACTCAAATATGTGATTGTGTTACCTAGAGCATCAAAGTGATGGATAAATATCATCTCCTAGATCAACTGCTCAACTTCTGAAGTGGACACTTTGATCCATTGCTCTTTCCTGAAGTGGTCACTTTGATCCTTTAGATTATT
Source organism: Brassica napus (assembly GCF_020379485.1). NCBI lineage: Eukaryota > Viridiplantae > Streptophyta > Magnoliopsida > Brassicales > Brassicaceae > Brassica > Brassica napus. Next base: position 25,177,242 of record NC_063435.1, on the reverse strand, counting down.
GCTCATTTTCACCACAATCACACCATTGGGTTTCCCCATTAGGAGGAACCCAACAAAGTGGAGTGGCCTATTTATCTTGTATATTACTAAGGATCCCTTCCAACATCCGATATGAGACACTTTATGTTTAATAGTAATGATACTGAAAGTATATCAAAGAGACTCATAGAAAGAAAGAAACAAAGGTGAAACAAGATGTTAAGACTGCCACAAGGATCCAACAAGAGGAACATAGCCCTATAACAATCCACACATCAATCCCACGCTGAATGTTAATAATTCGTTCAGCATCATGGGCTATATATATACTTTGCCTACCAACGAAGTTGGAAGCCTTTCAATCCTATTCTGTGGAGAGACATGTAATTAAGATGACCAACCATGGTGGGACTACTTTTCTTTATGAGCAGGTGTAGGCAGCTGGTATCCACTTCATTGCTACCACCATATATAGTGAAAACTAAGCTTTTTGGGTAACTCTGTTGATGTTTACCCTGTTGGGAATGAGATGTTCTTATTTATGATCGATCATTATTTCTTGCCATGTTAGAATAAATTTAACCCTGGAGACAAAGTTGTTCTTTATTTCCTGCCACGTGTTTGGTTCTTAATAAAATGACAACACATTTCTTAATCTTATTGTTTTTGATACTCTCTTCATATTCCCTGCTTCCAATATTTAATCCTCGAATGAGAAAATCAGCTACCAACTTTGTGATGATGAGAGAGAACCCCTTCCAGGCAAACTTGTTTCCGTTTCACTTTTACCACATTGTAACATGATTTTAACCAACATTGTTTGCTCTTTAGTGTTGCTTATGGCCCTTTTGTGTATTGTATTGCTTACTTCAGGTGTGGCATGTGGCTGATATACCCAAAAATGAAAAATTTCAGTACACCCACTTTGCTCACAAGATAAACAGCCTCGACACCCACTTGGGTTTGAAAATTCATTTTCCTAAAGTGTTATATTTAGTGTTTTGAAAGTTATTGATATAAATCTATAGCAATAGAATTTATAGATACAACAGAAATCTTACAGCCTGTATTCTATAGCAAAAATAAATAAAAATAAAGCTATAGCCTAAATATAAAACTTCAGAATTTTTTTTGATAGATTTCACATCACTACCCACATCACAATGCTTAGGCGGCTAATAAATCACTTACCAATAAACTCCATAATCTCTAAAAACCATTTGTTCTTCGTTTGATTCAGGAGGTCTTTAGTTGAGCTTTTTGGCAACATCATCTACTGTTCTTGACCTCTGTCTACGCATCATCATTCAAGGATTTTCTATTAGTTTTGTGTCAATTTTAATCATCTCAAGTGTTCTTTCCTCATTCAGTATCACTCTCAACAATTCCGATTTCATATAACAAACATTAAACAATACTTATTTCATATTTTTGACATTTGTTTTGCTTGGTTCCATTATTCATGAGAAAGCGGGTAGTAACTGGCTTCCGAAAACAGTAGATGATGACATTTTCCGTCTACATAGTTGGTTTTAGCGGTATCTGCACTTAAAGGGATGTGTGTATTTCTTTCTTTTGTTCCCCTCCCACAGCTATAAAAATCAGCATTATTCACGGGCCTACTTTGGTTTCAGGTAGCAGAAGATGTTTGTGTTCGAGGCATTTTTCAAAGACCATAAGTTTGTTAATGAAAAAGGTATTTGATCTTTAATATGTCTTAGCCTGACATATATTTTTAGTGGTATCTATGTATTCAGTTTGTTTATCGGAAATGTGATTATGTGGTTCTTTGTTTAGTTGTTCAGTTCAAGGCTGTAGTTGAATATGTGATACGCTCAGATTAACCTTTAAGCTATTTTCTCAAACAAAAGGATCTCTGTAATACTTAAGGATCAAATCTACATGAACTTGAGATCACATAATAGATTTATAGTTTCATGACAAGATAAGCCAGAAGTATAAAACAATAAAACAAAACAGTAAATCTAAACAGTTGTGTAACAGATGAGAAGGCGCTAGATTTAGGGAAATCAGACAAATGATTCAAAACTGCAATCAATAGGTTCCAATGATTTGTTAAGAACAATGCTAGAATTCAAATTCAATTGTAAGTCACCCAGATCTCTTCTGTAGAAAAATATTAGAGCCTAATTCTATTAAAAACCAATTATCTTGCAGAATCAGTGACTCAGACAAGCATTATATCAGATTCGATTATGTTAACTAAATTCTTATACCAACACCGTTGCAACTAAATAATTAGTCCAACATGATTAGGTTAAGGTAATTGATTACACTCTGGTGTCTTACAACAATCATATGATTCTAGGTTCTAGTTAATTACTCTACATTCAAGTACGATTAACAATCCTGGTGTAGAATATAATAAATAACCTTAGCAATCTATCAATCAGCAATATGACATTAAGGCCAATGTTTGTACAGGATTCGGTTGATTAAAATGATGAACTTAGGAAATGGGGTAACTAAAGACGTTTTTTAGTTAGAATCAAGACAATGGGTTACAAGACTGATGAAAGGTAAGGAGACAAGATCAGAGGTTTAAACGACAAGATCAAAGAGATGATTAGGAAACCCTAAATCTAGCCGCTTAGTGTGTGAGTTGTCCAAAAGTCCTCTCTTCGTTGCCTCTTCCTTCCTTCTTATAGTCCCCTTGTCCATGATGCCCTAATCGTACTGTCCTTTGGGCCTTGTCGCCAAAGGCCGAGTATGCGGGCCTTAGTACTGTTCCCTCTAAGCCGAGTATAATTGATCAGCTTAGCCGATCAGCTTAAAGTACTCTAGAGTCGAGCCGACGTCTTTAGCCGCTAAGCCGACTAAACTCAGCCGAACTTGCCGGGCTAGGGCCTGTTATTTGATGGGCCTTGTGGAGGGATGTAATCCATCTCCTATAATAAGTCTCCCCCCAGTTCACTTGTGAGCGGCTTGTCGGTCTCAGTTAATTTGTGGGTCAGGTTCATTCATATAACAGGTCCTAGTGCCAGTGATAGCTCTCGCTTTGCCAGTATGTGGTTTTAGTCGCGCAGTATGTCTAGTCGCTCCAAGCTGCGACTCCCACGATGTGTCGTGTTTTACTCGGGAGGCGAACTTCTCGAACTAAGAGTTCGGGGATCGACACAAACCGGTTAACTTCGGCAAGCCGGTTCAGCTCTCAAACCGGTTTAGATCGAAACCGGGTATTGGTTCTGGTTGAATTTCTCGATTGGAATCGGTTTGAGCGAGAAACTGAACCGTCGCGAGTAAGATTTTGGGCATTTAGGCGGCCTTTGAAGCCCATTTAGGCCTTTGTAGACCTAATGATTACACTTCGGAGAGTGTGCCTTCGTTTTTGCTATAAATAGGCGTCTCTCCTTTGCTTTCGTCATTCTTCTCTGCAGACTCAGGTATTCCACTTTCTCTCCCTTCTCTCTACTTTTATTTTCTCTCTCTAGATAAGCCTTCTGTAGCATAGGGTTTTCCGCTAGCGATCTAGCTGGTTTAGTCGTCCCCCCGAGTAGAAAGGATATGGCTTCAGGGAATCGGTTATCGCGTGAGGAAAAAGGAAAAGATATAGCTACCTCGCCGAGCCCGGCTAGGGATGCGGACGGGGGTCCGTTGGAGGATTTTGACATAATCCATCGTGACGCTCTGCGGGATACGGAGAACATGAGCCTTTCCCAGCATCTTTTGGTCGCTGACGCCCATAGGCAGTTTCGCGAAGAAATCGAAGGAAACGTTGAGGACGAGGATAGAGAGGCGAGTGGTTCCGAAGCGCCTAGCCTTGTCGTAAGACCCAGGAGACGGGCTCATCGGAGGGCTCATATCGACCAGTCAGACCGTCTTCCCGCACCGAGAAGTGTTCCGTTCGACGAAGTAGACTACCGCCCTGTGATATACCACCCCGGTGGGATTTTCGAAGAATTACCTTCGCTGCCTCCCGAAGCGTTACGCGACCCACGAGTTCAATCGTGGGGAAACGTTTTCAGTTCCTGTTCTTCCAACGAGACCGTGAAGAATTTGCTAAGGGAGAATGGTGGCGCTGGAGTCACCTTCCTTATTCCGTCAACCGATCAGCAGCCGTGGTCGCCACCAGTTGGTTACCAATGCGTGTACGAATCCTACTTCAAGGATCAGACGAAGCTCTGGTTCCCAATCCCCAGATTGATCACGTCTTACGCGTTTCGTCGGGACATTGCCATTTCTCAGCTGCTGAACGAGTCGCTGCGCATAGCCGTCATGTTGATGGTTATGGCCGCGGAGATGGATGTTTCGATGAGCGTGAGGGTGTTCGAGGAGCTGACTTTCACGAAGGCGGAGCCAAACGGGATCTTTTCAATAAAGATGCGAGCGAGTTACAACGTTTTGACGGGTCATCCCAACAAGACGCAGGATTGGCAACGCGCATACTTCTTCATTAAGTCCGACGAGCATGCCTTCGAGGAGCCGCCGGGGGACGACTATCGCGTTTTATGGAATCAGCAACTTGGTAGAGATTTGTCTTTTTACTCGTATTCCGGTCGATGGTTCTGATGCTCCCTATTTCTTTTGCAGTTCGTCATCCCAATACGATTGCCTATCCCGAGAAATTCTTCGAAACTGCCCAACTGATCGCGACGCATAGTCATCTCAGGTGGCCGGATCTTAGTCGAGAGTGGATACGTCGGCAGCAAGCTAGGATCGCTAGAGGTAAAGTTGCTGTTCACCTTAGGGAGATGCTCTTGAATCTTTTTCGTAGTCTTCGTGTCTGATTTCTTTTGCTTTTACAGTTGATTGGGAATCGAGACTTCCTTGTGTACTCGGTCCCCGCAAGTCACGTCTCTCCCTATTTACTCGGGAACAACAAAAGCTCCTTAACCAAGCTAGAAAGATGGAGGGAGTTCCCGACTTTAGTGCCCTGTTGAAAGGGAAGCTTCAAATGCTCTCAACGAAGTCGTCTTCTGCCGGTGCCTCAGAGGTTAGGCCTGTTCCCGCAGATGGAGGCGTGAGCTCTGAACCGCCAGCTCAGAGTTCCCCAAAGAAGAAGGCCAATAAGGCCAAGAAAAAGAGTGTCCCTTTGGAGGAGGCACCATCCTCTGCTGATGTCTCTGAAGTCGCGGCTAAGAAGAGGAAGAAGAAAAAGGAGAGCAAGAAAAGGTCTCGTGAGGAGGCTTCTGTTGAGGTTTTGGAGACCTCAACTGCCGCGGGGAACGATGATGCGGAAAGAAACGATCCAACCGATTCTACTCGGGGATCACCTGAGGAACATCCCAAGAAGAGATTGAAGAAAACGACCGCGGAAGACGATGGGACTTCTCCTCCCGGAATCCCTTCTAGTTGCGGGGGACCGGCTACCGAAACCGGAGATGGCTCACGGGATGAATCTCCGTTGAGTAGGGGAGCCCCTTCTTCTTCTGTGAGGAAGACGGGTGTGGAAAGCTGAGGTTCGCTTCCGCGGAAGGCGGGAGGAGGAACTCGCTTTCCGGATCGCGTAGAGTTCCTTTACGACGAGGCGACTCCGTTGGTTCTGAATCCACTTCAGTGTGCTGAACTGACCCGTCAGATCCGTGGTGGGACCAAAGAGTTGCCGCCGATCGACGACTTGTACTTCAAAAAGGAGTACATTGACGCGGCTATGGCGAGCAAACGGGTAAACTTGCTTTCCCTTATTTCCCTTATTTCCCTTTTTCTTTCTTAAAAATTTCCTAAGTCTTTATTGCTTTATGCAGAGTGACGGGAGCATGAATTATCTCGTTGAGAAGTACGACAGCACCTTGAAGCAGACGATGGTTCAGCTGGGCGCCTCGGAGAAGCTCGCATGAACCAGGTTGGGCGTGATCGAGAGGTTACGTGCTGAAAACAAAAAGGCCGGCGACAAAGCGGCCAAAGAGAAAGAGGTCCTCCGAGTCAAATTTGAGGAGTTGGAAGACAAGCTGAGGTCTGACCGTCTCGCGAAGAAGGACGCTTTACGCGAGAAAACTCGCTTAGAGCGGTTGGTCGCTTCCCTCGAGAAAGAGAAGGCCGAGCTCGAGGAAGAGAGGGACGCTGTCGTTGGAACGCTGGTCAAAGAGAGGCAACGTCTGAGGGACTCTAGAGTTCAGGAGGTCACCCGCGAGAGGATCAAGGTTCAAACGGCTATGGCGGACAAGTCTACTCGCTGTGTAGGTAAGATGAAGGGCTATCTGGATCGCCTTAACGCGCTAGTGAAGGCCAAGAATCTATACGGGCAGGCTTCAGGGACGAAAAAGTGCCTTGAGATGATAAGAGATAGCGGGACCGAGATCCCGCAGAGTATGATCGACATCTTTTCGGAGCAGGAGTAGGTGCATGAGGCTGAAGTCGCCAAACTCCGCCTCGAGCCATTCTCCGAGGATGACTTTGCTCTCTCTCCTCTCAACCTCCCTTCTCGATTTGTAAGTGAAGAGCTCATGGGGGTACTCGACCCGTACGGGTCGAATGTTGGTTTGATTGGCCACGAATCGGCTTCCCAGTTGATCACTTCCCGCGAGGCGACCGAAGATCCAGTCGATGAGCCGATGGTAGACATTACTTCCGCTCTGTCGGAGCATATTGTCGTTCCCGAAGGAACTGCCATCGAGGAGCGTCCCGACGGAAACGATCCCGAGGAGGCCGGGGACGCGATTCAAGAAGACACGGGGGATGTAGCCACCGAAGATCCGGTCCTGGTTTCTTGGTCTGAGGAGCGAGAAGAGGACGAGGTGGGTGAGGAGGAGAACAGGTCGTCGCCGGCACTTATCGAAGAGACGGTCCCGATCCCGTCAGTTTCAGACCCTCCTGCTCAGGTCGAAGGCCTTGACGCTCAAGCCGTTGAAGAAGAAGTGGTCGAACCGCTTGACCCGAGCAGGGACGACCAAGACACTGTCGTTTGATCTTGTTGCATGTAATATTAGGATGCTTTCATCGGTGGTCTTTTTAGACCTTGTTGTTGTATTTTAAGACTCTTTTTCCTTTGTGTTTCTCATTATTTATTTGCAACTCTTTTAAGCGATTTCGGTTATCTGTTGTGTTTGGAAAATATCAGATTTTTATCCTTAATCTTTTGCAAATAGACAAGTGATGAACCGGTAATTGGTTTTACTCGGCTGTCATCATGTTTCGATTTGGAGTTTTACCCGAGCAAGTTATCCAATTTTGATAACAAAGAGTTGAGTATAAGAGTGGAAGGTTCTTCTGTCCGTTTCCTCAGTGACAATTAAGTAACCGGGTAGCTAAGCCGTTACATTTTAGTCGAGAAAAGGCAAAGATTCACTCTGTTTAGTCGGTTCAATGCTTAGGCATAGGTGAATCGCGACTATTAAGGTACTGGAGCCAAGTGTCTGATCAGGACATAGCTGTAAGCAAAGGAGCGTGAGTGTCCGCGTGTCCTCTGCTGGAGGCACGGGAGCCATTCGATATGAAAGTCATTATTTATTCGATTGAGACCTAGGTAAGGTTTTGACTTTGGTTTTGTTACAGCTGGACCTGTTAAGGCTGCCTACGTACCTCGGTTGAGGATCAAGCCATTCGTAGTTCGTTTTTCCCGAGTAAAAGTGGCTGTGAGTGGCGCATTTACTCGGTCGAGTAGAAGTGACCACGGGGGTGCATCTACTCGTTTTTTTTTTTTTTTTTGGTGGAAATACTTCTACGAGTAGAAACGTCGTAGGTGCATTGAGTTCCATGATCGTGGGACTTTTTCTCCGCGCGATATTTCGAGTCGGTATACGCCAGGTTTAACAACTTTGATGATTTTGTATGGTCCCTCCCACCTGGCGCCGAGTTTACCGGCGTTTAGCTCCTTAGTGTTTTCGAACACTTTGCGCATGACGAGGTCGCCGAGTTCCAGAGGTCGGGCTCGAACCCTTTTGTTATAGTAGCTTTCGATCTGGTGTTGGTAATTCTGGATGCGCAGCAGAGCTTGGTCTCGTCGTTCTTCTATCTCATCGAGGGCATCGAGTAGCATCTCCTTGTTGAGCTCGACGTATTGAGGCATCTTGGAACGTCGGAGGCTTGAAACGTTAACTTCAGCAGGAGCCATTGCTTCGACACCGTAGGCGAGGGAGAAAGGTGTCGATTTAGTCGATCCGCGCGGGGTTGTGCGGTGGCTCCATAGGACTCCGTCGAGTTCGTCGGCCCAATGACCCTTTTTCAGGTCCAGACGCTTCTTAATGCCATCGATGATGAGTTTGTTGGAGGATTCCGCCTGGCCATTACCTTGCGGGTAACGGGTGGTGGAGGGGCTTAGTCGAATGTTCCACTTGCCACAGAACTCCTTGAAATTACCTGACATGAACTGCGATCCGTTGTCGGTAACAATTTCATAAGGTAGACCATGGCGGCAAATAATGTTTTTCCAGACGAAACCGCGGACTTCTTTGTCTGTGACTTGAGCGTATGCTTCAGCTTCGATCCACTTAGTGAAGTAGTCGGTGAGGACAAGGATGAAGCGTCTTTGGCGAGAACAAGGAAGCGGTCCTATGATATCCATCGCCCATCGCATGAACGGGTAGGGGGCGGTGGTTGTGCGCAGCATCTCGGTTGGACAATGGATGCTGGGTGCGTGTCGTTGGCACTTGTCGCAACTCCTCGCGTATGACTCGCAATCAGCGTTCATTGTCGGCCAGAAGAATCCCATGCTCCTTACTTTGATTGCTAACGCACGTCCGCCCGAATGGTTTCCGCCAGCGCCTTCATGCGTCTCTGCCAGAACCCTTGCTGTCTCGTCGCCATGGATGCATTTGAGGAGCACTTTACTCGCCGTCCATCTGTGTAGTTCATCGTCAAGAACGACGTAATGGGCGCTGCGGGTTTTTAGCCGGCGAGCTGCCCATTTTTCTGCTGGGAGTTCCCCCTTCGAGAGGTAGTCGATGAACTCGGTTCTCCAATCTGGGCCAAATCCGTCGTCGTCTGAAGCGATGGGCTCGACGACCTGGGCAACGAGGGTTTGGTCGGTCAGTATATCGATGCTTGGTTTCTCGATACAATGTATCGGGATTGTTCGTTTAACTTGGTCATGAAGCTTGCTGCCAAGGGCCGCGAGGGCGTCGGCGCAGACGTTTTCGCCTCTGGGAACTTTGATGAGTTCGAAGAAATCGAACTCTGCTGTCAGGCTTTGCACTATTTTGAGATAGGCGTCCATTCGATCGTTGCGGGCATCGTAGTCGCCACTGAACTGACTGGCGACTAACTGGGAGTCGCAATAGGCGCTTAGTCGTTTAGCTTTTACAGCTTTTGCTCAGTGGAGTCCGACGATCAGAGATTCGTATTCTGCCTCGTTTTTTGAAGCGGGAAAGCCAAAACTAAAAGACTGTCTGATTAGCTCTCCGGTCGGAGACTGTAATTGGACTCCGGCGCCTGCTCCTTTGTTGGTCGACGATCCATCAACGTGCAGCGTCCAGTTCAAACTTGGGAGTGCGAGATCTTGCTCCAACTCCGGGGCCAGTTCGACCAAGAAGTCCGCGAGAACCTGTGACTTTGCTGCGGTGCGATTCTTGTAGATGATATCGAGCTCGCCGAGTTCAATGGCCCACTTTGTGAGTCTGCCAGACCTGTTGGTATTTTGGAGTATCGTTCGGAGAGGCTGATCGGTCAACACCTCTACCGAATGCGACTGGAAATAGGGTCGAAGCTTCCTCGCTGCTTCGACAACTGCCAAGGCCATCTTCTCCAGAGTTGGGTATCGCGTCTCTGGCCCGGTCATGCGCCGGCTCGTATAGAAAATGGGCTTTTGCTCGCCGCGGTCTTCTTTTATCAGGACGCTGCTGACTGCAGCTTGTGATACTGCGACATAGAGAGACAGAACATCACCGACGTCCGGCTTAGCGAGTACAGGAGGTGTTGTCAGGTATTGCTTGAGTTGAGTAAATGCATCCTCGCACTTCTCGTCCCAAATGAACTTCTTGTTTCCTCGCAGGAGATCGTAGAAGGGCAAGCTCTTGTCGGTGGATCTGGAAATGAATCGGTTTAGAGCGGCTATCCTCCCTGTGAGTCGTTGTACTTCTCTACTGTTTCTCGGACTCGGGAGGTTCAGGACCGCGGATATCTGTTTCGGGTTCGCCTCAATTCCTCGCTGCGTGACAATGTAGCCGAGGAACTCGCCAGAGGAGACTCCGAACGTGCACTTTGCCGGGTTCAGCTTCATGCCGTACTTGTTGAGGGTTTCGAAACATTGTTGCAGGTGGCGGAGGTGATCAGTGGCGTGGAGCGACTTAACCAGCATGTCGTCGATGTACACTTCCATGGTGATACCCAGCTTATCTGCGAACATCTTGTTCACAAGCCTTTGGTAGGTTGCTCCGGCGTTTTTCAGACCGAATGGCATGACCTTGTAGCAATAGGTTCCCTTATCTGTGATGAAGGCCGTCTTCTCGCGATCATCCGGGTGCATCATTATCTGGTTGTATCCGGAAAAGGCGTCCATGAAGGTTAGCATCTCGTTTCCAGCTGTGGACTCGACTAAACGGTCGATGTTGGGGAGAGGGTAGCTATCCTTTGGGCAGGCTTTATTCAGGTCGGTGAAGTCGACGCAGACGCGCCACTTGCCATTTTTCTTTTTGACGACTACCGGGTTTGCCAACCACTCAGGGTAGCGGACCTCAGCAATCGAACCTGCGCCGAGTAGCCTGTCAACTTCTTCGTTTACGGCCTTAGACCTATCAGGGCCGAGCTTGCGTCTCTTCTGTCGGATAGGTTTGAACGTTGGGTCGACGTTTAGTTCGTGAGTTGTTATAGTCGGGTCGATACCTTTCATGTCTGCCATAGACCAAGCGAACGTGGATACGTTCTTTCTGAGGAAATCCAGAACTGACTGCTGCATTTCGTCGGAGAGGTATGCGCCAACTCTCACGGTGCGACTCTGGTCGGCGTCATCAATAGGCAACTCAAGAACTTCGTTTTCCTGAGAGTATACTTTTGAGATTGGAGGGGACACTGAGTTAACGGGTAGTGACGTTCGTTGGAGTTTGACTGTGGCGACTAGGAGATCCCTAGCGGCCTTTTGGTCCCCGCGTAATGTTTTTATCTTCCCGTCCGCGCCAGGGAACTTGACGCACTGATGGTAGGTGGAAGGGACAGCCTGCATCGAATGTAACCAAGGGGTACCGAGTATAGCGTGATACGGAGCTTTTGTGCTAACGACGGCAAATTTGACCGTTCGAGTAACGCCGCATGCGCGAACCGGGAAGCGAATCGTTCCCAAGATAGTTTCGGATGACCCATTGAATCCGGTTAGCGTTCTGGAGGACGCTTTTATGTCGTCGAGGTCGACTCCCATCTTCTGCAGAGTTCCTCGGAAGATGAGGTCAACGGAACTTCCGGTGTCAATAAGGATCTTGGTGACATCGTACTCTCCAATTCCAAGGACGACGAGGAGTGGATCATTATTGGGCGTGTGAACACCTTCAGCGTCATCTGGTGAGAAGGTTATCGGGGGATGACTCGTCGGTTTAGTCGGCCATTTCTGGGACGTCGCGACTTGTCGACGATAATCTTTCACGGAACGGACTGAGTCTCCGTTAGGGGGGGAGCCTCCCATGAAACGTTCAAAGACTGTCCCGTTTGTACTCGCTTAGAGTCCAGTAAGGCGCGGAGATCTTTGGATATGCTGGTCTCGGGAGGAGAAGATTGAGACTGACCTTTTACTCGCTCCAACTGTCGTCGTAAGTCTGTTGGTTTTGAACGATTGAGCTTCACGCGAAGATCGCATGTGCCGTCATTGAGTTTATCTCGGAGATCACTAGTCGGCCCTTCGTTGTTGTTAGCGTCGCTTGCCGAGATGCGTCGAGACTTCCGTGCATCCAGCATCGTCCGGAGATCTCTGTGCTTGGAAGCGCCTTCGTTTTCTGATTCGAATTTCCGTTTAAGGATATCTCTCAGATCTGCGGGTTCAGGAGCATCGTCGTTCTCTTCATCGGACGACAAGGATTGCTGAGAGAGTATGACCTCGATGCGTCTGCGATTAGCCGGGTGCTCTTCGTCGGCTGAGGATTCTCCCTCGCCGTTATCCTTCGGGGTTTCTTCCTCGTCGTCTCGTCACGGAGCATCGTTTTGTCGACCTTTGCCGGTGGCTTTGCGCTGGGCTCTTCTTTCCTTATTATTGCTCCAGCTCTTACCGTTCTTTGGTTTAGCTTTCAAGGGATCGAACTAAACTCGCCGCTCGCAAGGGATGAGAGATAATGTGCGTAGAGAGATTTGCATTCCGTTGTATCGTGTCCCTTGACGTCGTGATATTTGCAATGCTTGGTGAGATCAACAGTCCTGGAAGGCCCCGCTGCTGATCCGGTTCCCGACGTAGGTTGGGTGGCGCAAACAGTGTCGACTTGTTTATCGGGTGATTCGAGTTCTCTTGCCCACTTGTTTCACCCTTCTCCGCGAACCACGAGAGTAGAGATCGGTACGTTATTCTCGTTGACGACATACATGTATCCGTCTTTGCGACCGTTTTTATCGTTTGGAGCGTGCTGGCGCGGCTCTTGTCGCGTATTTGCGTTTTTAGCCGCTGGAGCCTTGGGCGCGCTCATCTTGCTGAGAATTGCATTGGTGTCTTCTTCCATCCGGATGAAGTTATCAGAGCGTGCGATAGCGTCTTGGAGCGACTTAGTCGGGTTCTGGTACAGGTCTTCTCGGAACTTAGAGTGGACCCATAAGGTATTGCGCAAGGCGTCGATAGCGATCCCGTCTGGGATCTCAATCTTTGACACCACAGCTTTGAATTTTTCCATGTACTCGCGCAGGCTCTGGTCCTTCTTCTGATTGAGGTTCCATAGGCTGGATGCGGTGGCGCTGCGCTTTGTGAACATGATGTATGTCTTGAGAAAAGCTGCTGATAAGTCACGGAAACATCCGATTGAGTTCTCCTCCAACTGGGAGAACCAAGTCAGGGCTTGCTCGTGAAGAGTCTCGACGAACAGCTGGCAGTAACCTGCGTCCCTTTCGTCGTCAGGGAGTCGAGCTCGCGCCATCGCGATGTTAAAAGCGGTCATATGTTCCACCGGGTCTCCGCCGGGCTTATACTCGGGTAGGCGCAGCTTTTCTATCTTTCCGAGTTGGACGCTAGTTAGCGCGCGAGTAAAAGGAGTACGCGAGGTTGCGGCGAGTACGCTCTCTATTTGCGGAGCTGCGCTGGTTACTTGGTGGATCTTCTCTCCCATTTGTTGAAGGCTGAGCTTGAGCTCGGCGAGCTCACGTATTGTCGTAAGATCTGAACCTGCTGGGAGAGCGTCTGTGAGATGGGCTTCGTTAGGCTCCGAGTCGTCAGAGATATGGTCGACTCCAGTTGCCATAGGGTTTGTGTTGAAGAGGCGGCGGCGTATCTGCTGGGGACGGCTTGTTTGTCCCTCAGGAGCTGTGAGCGCCGCGACCAGCGCAGCGAGTTGGTCGTTGGTTGTCTTTTGGACTTCGTCTTGGCGAGCGAGTCGAGCCATGACAGAGCTCATGAACTCTGAGGTGATGGGCGGCGCGGCCGCAGGCGTAGGCGTCGGTTCCTCGCCTGGAGCGCCGAAGGCGGCGTCGTCTTGAGCCATGTAGATCTAGAACGTTGCTTTAGTCAGTCCCACGGTGGGCGCCAATTGTTTGTACAGGATTCGGTTGATTAGAATGATGAACTTAGGAAATGGGGTAACTAAAGACGTTTTTTAGTTAGAATCAAGACAATGGGTTACAAGACTGATGAAAGGTAAGAAGACAAGATCAGAGGTTTAAACGACAAGATCAAAGAGATGATTACGAAACCCTAAATCTAGCCGCTTAGTGTGTGAGTTGTCCAAAAGTCCTCTCTTCGTTGCCTCTTCCTTCCTTCTTATAGTCCCCTTGTCCATGATGCCCTAATCGTACTGTCCTTTGGACCTTGTCGCCAAAGGCCGAGTATGCGGGCCTTGGTACTGTTCCCTCTAAGCCGAGTATAATTGATCAGCTTAGCCGATCAGCTTAAAGTACTCTAGAGTCGAGCCGACGTCTTTAGCCGCTAAGCCGACTAAACTCAGCCGAACTTGCCGGGCTAGGGCCTGTTATTTGATGGGCCTTGTGGAGGGATGTAATCCATCTCCTACAGCCAAGAGATCCCTAAATCCAACAAGAAGCTTATTTAGACATGATCATCCACAACATAATTATAATTTGAATAGATTATACAGTTTTAAATTTTTTATACAATTTTGTTTTTAAAATATAAATTTTTAATCATAACACCATTTGCTTCCACCAAATATTTATAAATTTTAAATTTTAGATATTATATTTAATTTTACTTTTTGATAATTATAAATATTTTCATATCATTTTTAAAGAAACTTTATACAAACTAATTTAATATATAACCAAAAGAAATAAATGAAAATCTATCTAAATTATAATTTTAATATATATATATATATATGGACTTATCGGAGAAGAAACTACACCAATTTTGGTATTTTGTTGTCCCACTAGAATTGGCCTTAGATTCTCATTAACGTTGATCAAAGGATTTACATGTGAAATGGTCATTGATCTAGATTCTCCTCCTTCTCTCATCAAAGCCACCGTAACAGTAAAGTCATGTTTTTCCTCCGGCGGTCGTCGCGGCGTCCTTTTTCGCGACCGCTGGAGGTCCCTCCCTTTTTATTTCTATTTCTTTTATTTGTCGTCATCTGTTGTTCTCTCCCTCAGTCGTATCTTTTCGTCTTCTTCTTCCACGGCGGGTTTAGGTCGTTTCGTCTCAGATCCATCCGAGTTCTCTGGTGTTCCTTTAGCCGGGATCTGGGTGGTGGCGTTGCTTGAGGATGGCGGTTGCGCTGTCTGGTCCTCGGCGATGGGTTTTTCTAGGGTTTCTGTCTGGTTCATTTTTTCCCTGAGTTCGACCGATCTTCTGTGAGAGTGTAGTTGTGTGTAGCGTTGAAAAGCCTTGCTGGTCTCTGTGCTACGTTTTGGCTTCTTGTCGAGTCGGTCGTGTTCTTTCTCCTCTAGCTCCTCTCGTGGTCTCTGGAGAAGGCGAGTGGTTTCGTAGGTGGTCGGGTCGGGTTACTTCTCGATTCTAAGGCTTTCCCATTGGCAGCGCGTGGTGGCAACACGTGGTTTGAACGGTGGCGCTTGGTGGTAGTACGTGTCACCTGTGGTGCTTATTTTGCTCTTTTGCGAGCTATTCCGGTGTTCTGGCGGTTTTCCTTGCCCCTTCCTAGGAGTTTTCGCATCCCCTTTTAGTGTGCGGTTTTGTACTCCTTGGTGTTGGTTTCTGCGTTTAGTCTCCGTGCCGCAGTGGGTCCCTCGGTCCGCCTCTTCTCTTGTAGGTGTATTTCTGGAGGGTGAGTTCTGTGCGGTCCGCTCCCTCTATATGTGGGTTCGGTTCAACGGGTGTAGTAGGTCACGAAGGGTTGGGTCTGAAGACGGCATTCTTTGGATCTGCTCTTCAAATGTGGACACTCGCTCTCGTGCCGTCGAGGGTGCATCTGTCTGGTTTTTTTTGTAGGTCTGCGCTTTGATTCTTCGAGCTGGTCTGTGTTGAGTTGGGTTTCGGAAGCTGCATGATCCGTAGCTTCTAGGTTTGAGGGCGCCTATCTCTCGGCTCGTGGCAACTGTTTCCTCCTCTCTGACCTTCCGAGCTTGCGTTGGTCTATGCCCGATCCGCTGATCAAATTCTATAATGGACCACTTGCATCTGAAAAAATCTATTTTGGACCTTATAATTTGAATTTCTTTTAGAATTAAATTTAATATGAAAAGTCAGCAAAATGTCCACCAAACCTAAAAACTTTAACTTATTTACCAACCCAACTAACTAAATCCGAACCCAAACTCAATACTCAAAACCCGGCCCATATTCATTTAACTTTAAATATTTAAAATTATTTTTATTGGTTGTACCAGTTGTACTAGTTATACAGTTATATCAATTGTACAGTTATACCAATTGTATAGTTATCAGTTGTACTAGTTGTACAGTTATATCAGTTGTACTAGCTGTACTAATTGTAAATTTGAACTAGTTATACAATTTAATAAATTACTAGATTTTGATCCACACTTTAAACTACCGATATTTTTTATTCGAACCATAACAATTGAGTTTTTAGGTTTTTATCATTTGTTTTTTTTTTCTTTTCAAAATATGGTATTTGTTCGAAATATAGTAGTTGCTCTATAATAATATTTGAGTTTTAAGAAATTTTTTCATATCCGACCTAGATTCGTGGTTAAATCAATAGACCCGATACATTATACATAATCCGGCTCAGATTTAATAAAAAAAAACGTTAATTAAAGATTAGATAGAGCCCGGTAAAAATCCAAAAACTCACTATTAACCCGCTAAAAACACAAAATATCTGATAGTATTTAAAAAAAAAATTGATTGAATTACTCATATATTTTTTAACATTACATAAATTTGTGATTCTTTAGAATATTATGAAATTTTATTAAGTTATCCAAATAAAAAAATGATAATATTAAAAAGCTTATTGATATGAAAATATTAGTTTAGTTTTTGATATTAATAACCTATTATAAGTTTGTATTTATATTTTAGATTTAAAAATTGATCTGGATGTTGACTTAAAAAATCCTTAAAAAAGAATGGATCCTTACGATAAATCCCTATAAACTTTGGAAGTTTCCTTAAAAATCTCAGTCACCAGAGCGGCTGATCCAATTGAGAAAGGCTGATTTAGATAAAAAAAAATCTCCAAATTTCACTCTTCCCTGAATGCATGTCTCCAAGAGCCATCCAACAAACTCTGGATTTTATCAATAGAAATATACTTTCACCGAGAAAACAAAAGATGATGCATAAGCCATCACAAGTCGAAAAAGAATATATAAACATAGAACCAATAAGACATATTGGTCTAATCCCCCTGCATGCATGAGTCAAATATATAAATATTATATTTTCAATAATATTTGATTTGGAATTGATACGTTTACAAGTTGTACTAGTTATACTAGTTATACGATTCTTAGAAAAAATCATCTTCATCTTTTTTGGTCTCGCGGCCAAAAAGCTAGATGCGGAGCCAAATTCAACCATTGCTTTAAAAACGCGAGTCACCGAAAAGAAGAAAAAGATTGAGTTTGATGTATGATTTTTGTATTTTTGTTTTGCATATAATTGTTTTAACCGTGATGTATTGATACAATTCTTATAAACAGTTGTAAAATTTTAGTTTGTTTGTCAAGATAATAAAATATATTAGAAACAAACAAAATTGCAACAAATAATAAAAATAATCAGTAAAAATATTTATTAAGAATTATTTAACAAAATAAATCATTTTAATCAAATAATTTTGTTAAAATTACATTTAATTAGTAAATGATATAAATCAGTAGTTTTAAATGATACATTTTTTTGAATAACTTCTTAACGTTGAGACTAATTTTTTGTAAAATGAACTGATGCAAAAAAATTTATATTTTTTGTAAATTATGTGCATCACCACTTTCAGAGTCACTTTCTAATTGTACCGACTGTACATAGTTGTACTAGTTTTTGAATTATACCGGTTTGTGCATAGTTGTACTTTGACAGTGAAATTGAAAAAGATAGTTGTACCACATTAAAAATAAATATACTCCAGTTGTATTACTTCTATATGTTCACCTATCTGATATCACATATAATCGAATCATAAATTTTGTTAAAATGCATTCGGTGTGTGTTTTCAAAAATATAGTGGACAAACATGTAAACAAACCCTTAAAATATAAGGTGGAACATGGAAACTTATGAGATATTGTAAATAATTGCCAACAAAACATTTAAAAAATTAAAATTGTTAGGAGAGACCATTATAAACACACACTAATTTGGTCATTTGACTGTTTTTTGCATAAACAAATAATGACAAGTGATAATGATATATATGAATGGTACAACTAGTACAACTACTCGAGGTCAGTGTTCAACCACAATGTTTAAAACATGATACTTGTTTAAAACGTGATACACATTTAAACAATACTAAATAAAACAATAAATAGTTGTACCAGTTGTCTAGTTATACCGACGATACATAGTTGTACTAGTTTTTTAGTTGTACCAGTTTGTGCATAGTTGTACTTTGGCAGTGAAATCTAAAAATATTAGTTGTACCTCATAATAAATACAATTACCTTAGTTGTACCACTTCTTTATGTTTACATGACATTGCACGGTTACATTGAAATCATCAATTTCGTATAAATACATTTCATGTATGTTTTCCAATTAAAAACTATGTAGACAAATAAGTTAACAAACCTTAAAAGTATAAGGTAGATCATGTAAACTTATGGAATTATGCAATAATTTTTTTTTCCAAAACTTCAAATAAATTAAGAGAAACTTTTTGAATACATACCAATTGGGAATGAGATTGTTTTCTATGTGGAATGCCAAATTTGTTTTATCAATTTCTGAATGTCAAAGTTGTACCAGTTGTACCAGTAATACTCATCTAATATATAATAAAAAGTATATCAATTGTTTATATATCTAGTTTTAGGGCTTTTACTAATACTTTCACATGTAAAAATATGTTTGATGTTTGTAAAGATAAATCAAATATATTCATAAAAGTTATAGTTACATATGTTACGTAAATGATAATCATTATATTATTTTGTTTTTGTGTCTTTAGCATAAATGCAGTCATGTAAACATTGGGAGTGTCGTGCCGACAAAGAAAATATTGTGTTCTTTGTTTAATCATCAGAAGTGAAAGTAAGAAAACAAAAAAAAAAGGTTGAGACTTTATTAAGTAACAAGCCGGATGTATTGACTTTGACACAGTATAAAATCTCATAGATAATTTCATAAGCTGGTAAGCCAACACTGATCACTTAGCTGCTTTTACTAGACCTGGCATCTTTCATATCTTTTGAGATTATAAGTACTTTACTCTCCAAAACATCTCCAAACTTCCTACATTCCACAGAGAGACCATCCAATAGCTGCAGATTTCAATACACATCATAAGTTAAAAACGCAAAAGTCCACTTTAATTTTTATAAGAATTTTCAGTGAAGTGTTTATCTCGAGAGGCTTAACATCAAAACTCTGACTGATCCCACTCTTATTGAAGATGTATCTTTGACAGAGCTCAGTCTTGGTATAGGACCTGAAATGGAAGCTGTTGATTCAGCTTCCATTTCTCAATACTTAGGCCTTGAAAGCAAGAGAGATACTCGTCTTTGACACAAGGGATCACCGGAGGTCGCATAAGAGAGATAAGGGAAAAGTGACGGATAGAGAACTTAGAGAGGACAAGCTGCGGTGGTGAATCGTAGTGTGGTGAAGGCACATGGGTTCAGTGAAGATTTCAAGCTCTGGTCTTGGAAAAGAGAAGGCCACGGTGGATAAAGAGCTTCATCCACGATGCAGATGTCATGGAGTCGAATACATGCTGAGCACCGAAGCTGTTATGATCGCTGGGATCGATGTCTCAATCAGGTATGGTTGTGGCTCACCAAACCGGCGGAGGAGTTGGAGAATAAAGCTGAGAAGAGGTTGTGGCATCAGAGCTCAAGATAAAGCAAGGGATGTCACGAGTTTTGACGCCATTTAACATGGTGGATAACAAGCTTCATCGCTGATGCCGATGCAGTGGAACATGGTTGAAGACGATGAGTAGTAGAAGAAAAGACGCAGAGAATGAGGAAGAAAAAAACCCTACGCCTGCGACCACAATTTTTTTTAGTTTTGTGTTTTTAATTTTATTTTAATTTAGTTTTATTAAGGGTGTTAAAGTAATTTACATGATAGAGGTCCATACAGATTATTTTTGGATGTTGTAGATTATTTTTTGACTTTTTGGTCCATATGTGATTTTGGTCCGCTTAGCTGGTTGCTAGCCTAGCTTTCCCGCTTCGGTTTCTTGTCATTGTTGTTCTAGTTGTGTTGTGTAGTTTAATTTACCGCTACTTGTTATCTTTGTAATCTCTGTCAAAAATTTAAAACTTGGTATAAAATTTAACATTTTACCAAAAGAAAAAACAGTCATTGCTTTTTCTTCAGAGGTTTACTTGTTTGTTCACTTTGCTGTTTATGGTGTTAAAGAGACAGTGTTTGGTCAGAAACCTAAGAGACTCGAAATCTCTCTGTTATTAGTAACAAACCAAACCAAACCAATGAATAAAAAGACAAAACTAAAGTCTCACCGTACTTTTTAAGTGTTGAGCTCATTTCTTTTATTGACTCATCTTTTGAGATCGAAGATGACTACTTTTTTCTTTATTGTGTCTTATTCGATTTCGAGGTCTGGACCCGTCCGTCCCCACACCAATCGACAGCAAGAACCAAACTTCTTGAACCCACCACCACAGCCACAGCGACATCAGGAAACAGCTGAGATTAAGGATTTTGAGATCGTGGTCGTTTCCGACAAAGAAGCCAACAACGGTAAGAAGCAGCTTGGATTTTCAAGTTAACTAGATAATTGGGTCACAGGACGGCGAGACTATCCAGTGGCTGCTTCAACACGCTGAGCCGTCTATAATTGCTTCCACCGGTTCAGGAACAATACCGGCCTCTGCTTTAGCCTCTGTCGCTAACCATCATCATCATCAAGGTGGGTCTCTCACTACTGGTTTAATGATCAGTCATGAGTTAAGAGTGGTGGTGGGTCTAGTAGTGGTAGACCAAATTGGGGAGTTGGAGGCGGAGAAGGAGGGGGAGGAGGAGAAGCTTCTAGGTCAAATATACCAAGTGGGTTATGGACAAATGTAGCTGGTGGGTTTGATTTTTCTGGAGGTATGAGTTTTGCATCCATTCTAGGTGGTAATAACAACCAGATGCCTGGACGTGAGTTAGGGTTGTAGGGAATGTTGGAGTTTTTAATCCACATTCATTTACACAGATTTATCAGCAGATGAGTCAAGCTCAGGGTAGAGTTCTTCACCATAGTCTTAACCCATCACATGAAGAGCATCAGCAAGAGAGTGATGAAAAAGATGATTCTCAAGGCTCTGGGCTTTAATGGACTTGAAATTGTACAACTAGCATGGAGAAAGAAAAGAAAAGATTAATACTGAGTGAGAGTGAAAATATATGCTTACTTTATTCAATTACATAGTTGTTCTTAATAAATTAAAAATAATATACATAATAATTTTTATTATTAAACTATTTATTTAATAATTTCTGTCAACTAAATTTTATTTTAGTTTTCTTTTTACCTTTTTCAAATAACATATATAAAATAAAAAGGGAAACATGTTAATAATTTTAAAGAAAAATTAATATGTACATATTTTAATGTATAATTTGATTTCATATACAAAAGAAAATTCACAAAAATAATTTTGATATTAAAAACATCTTCCTTTCAAAACATTATATTAAACACCATTCAGTTATATATTTTAAAAATAATAAAATATTTCTTTCTATCTATACATTTTGTTAGATTATTAAAAAATAATTTAATAACATAAAAACGAGTTATCTTTAGTTGACTAAAAATATTTTATAGTTACTATTATTGAGATGATTTCTTCATTTTTGCATATTAGTTTTTTCATAAAAAATTATCCACACTTTTATTTACTTTTTTGCATCAGACTGAAAAAAAGAAAAAAAAATATCGATAAAGCTATAAAAATATTTAACTAATGAAAGATGAGTTTTCAAAAACAAATCCCAAAAATTGTTGTTTACTTTTTTAAAAATTAAAATATTTAAACACAAATATTTTAAGAAAGAAAATATATATTACAAAAGGAAATTAAAAGTACTTCTTTATTATAAATATATTTTTGATCAAATAATTACAAAAACTTTTTAACTAGCATAACTCTAGATGCTTTCAATAAACTAAAAGTATTATACTTTACCATATTGAAAAAAATCTTTGTTTTTTCTTCTTATTTACTTTGGTTTTAATTTAATTTTTCTTTATATTCGTACAAAACCCAATATACATATAATAAAAATCCCAAGCAAATTCAATTCTTGTGTTTAATATTATTTAAAATAAATTTAAACATATTATTGTTATGTTCATTTGTGTAATTTTGATTCAGTCAACTTTAGTTATGTTCGATTTAAT